>NC_072403.2:109007142-109311071 GCF_028858775.2 Pan troglodytes
TTTGCTGTGTTTTGGTAATATTGTTCAACTGATTTTTAATTTAATGTGGGACTATTTCATTGAGTATATAAAAATAATATTTTATTAATGTGAAAAATTCCCAGTGCTTAAAATGTACCCAGGAATTGTGCCCCTTCAATCAATGCTGATATGTTCTCCATCTTTGTGTGGTACTTTGTCAACTAGGAGTTTTTGAAACCGCTCTCTTCACTAAGATGTCTGGTATTGTTTTGTTGCTCTTAAAATGCCATTCTTTCTTTGGTTTCTCTGCCAGAGGAGTGAAGGGCAGACTGGCTCAAATATACCGTTGCCCTCCAGTGCTCACTACAAAGCAGCTCCAAGGGAAACCCTTGGTGGAAGCTCCCTGAGCCTCACCATCCTGCAGTTCCTGTGAACATGTAAATGGTGCTGCTGCCCTCCTGAAAAGGAAAGGGATACCTGGCACTGTGTGGGCTCCTTTCTCTTTCATTTCCTCTGGCAGGCTGCTGAGAGAAGGAACCCCAAATTGCAGGAGCAGTGCTCCTCTGTGTCAATGAGGACAGCTATTTAATTAGCCCCCTAATTAGCCTTCTCACAGGTTCTCAAAGCATGTGTGTGGGAAAAAGGAAAGCTGGGCAATGTATTTAATGCTAATTGATGGGGGAGTGCCTTTCTTTAGGCTCCCATTAATCTTGTCTATAGGTTACAGTACCCTCCTGAGCAGTCTGCTTGTTTCTAGCCTCAATCTGTGGTAACCCATGGCCCCCAGACCATCACTATCTTTCCCAAGAAAGGGAACCACATATATTGAGGGCCTATCCATGCTGAGTGTTTTGCAGGGACTCCCATTTCCACTGCTAAGTCACCCCTTAACACTGGTGGGTGTTGTTTTCTTTTTACAGATGGAGAAACTTAAATTCAGAACTAGGATGTTGATCTGGCTTGAAAACTTTCATTAGCTACCCTGATCATCATTCAGGTGCATTATTTCTCCCACAAAAGTCTTTAGCCTCATCTTCAAGGCTAGGCCTGTTCCTCCCTGGCTTCATCTCCAGCCACTGTGCCTTTCCTAGCCTGCTTTGTTCTGGGCCCTAAGGCAGAGTTTTCATAGTGGGACTTGCCATTAGGGGAGAAGGTTCATTGGTAGATATCCTCAGTGGCGGGCAGAGCCTCTCAGTCCCCTTTAGATTGTACCAAGGGGTAGGAATGGGGAAAACTTCATACAGACACACACACACACACACATACACACACCATCACCTCTGCTGATGCACAATGCCATGAGATCAGGAATATTGGCAACTGAATTTTGTGTTACATCTCCTGCAAGTGATGCATCAGAAGCTTCGATGAAGATGTCTCTTTTTTGTCGTTAGTTTTCCAAAAAAGAAAAAAAAAAGTTTATACATTTTGTATCACCTTGCCCAAGCATATTATATTGTTTTATTAACAACCATTCTTTATGTGCACCAAGTATCATTGTCTTTTTAATAATATGCAATTTAAATGTATTGATAAACAGAACCATCATGTAGACTTTTCAAATAAAACCACCAAAGTACTGAATACGCAACTCCCTTTTTGATAGGAATATAGGTTTAATATCTATTGCTAGACAGCAGGTGGCAGTGTGAATCCACCAGAATTCAGTAGTTAATTTAAAGCAAAAATCAGAAAAAATACTGAAAAGAAAAATTATTTATTTTGCTACATATTAGTCTTCTGACCTAATCAGTAAAAAAGTCATTATTCACACCACACTGGGCAATATGCACTGTAATTTTTAACAAATAATAGGAAACTGTTAATGTGTTCACAGGAAATACACTTTTGTCTTGGGCTGCTGTGGTCATTTATCAGCACACTTTGTGAAATCACTCATTTGTTCTAATTTGAATGTAAATGACTCTAAGGTTTTACAAATAAGGTGACAGACTCACATAAATGTAATTGCAGGGTTCATCTCCCTCTTTTTATATATCACTCATTAGGTTATGAATTAAATACATCGTATTAAACCAGGGGCATGTCCAATGATGATATTGTAATGGCAAATTACTCTATGCTATTAGAGGTGTATTTTTTATTCATGGACATTAATTTGTCATTAAGCGGCATTAGTTTAGCACTTTTATGTGAAAGACGTGACCTGCAAGAGGAGGCGTGCTGCTGGGATGTGAGAGGCTGGGACGCAAGGGCGATAGGTAGAACATTTTATCATTGTAAGGGAAACAGAGGTGGGGGGGTCTGTTGCATTTGTTTTGTTTTCTGTTTTTACAGCATGAAAGATCATTTCCTCAGATTGAAGGCATTGTTCTGTTTACAGCGTGCACATGTGGATCATCGAGTAAAGCAAAGCCCAAATTCTTACTATTCTTCACTCAGAAGCCAAGGAGGAACATAAAGGGAACAGGAGGGAGAAAGGGTCCTGCCCTAAATCTCCTTCTCTGTAACTGATGTTTACTCAGCATCCCTTGTCTTCGTTAAATTTTACACTAAGTGGGCTACAGTGAAAATTAGTTATTTTCTCTCTTCAGTTAAGGTACAAAGGTTTAAAAAATGCTATTCTCTCACCGGGGAGCTAAGGAGAATTCTGGGTGATTTTGTTCCTTTTTTTTTTTTTTGTACCAATGGCAATTTCAATAAGAAACTATGTTTCCACTTTCAATTCTGAGAAGCACTAGATTCTTGAAATACCTACATCAGGGCTGAAGGTATCTGAGTGCTGTTTTTGCATCATTCTGCACATGGTTTAATGTAGTTGGAAAATGTCTCACCACCTCCAGTTACACTGTGGGGCTTTCGAGCAGAGGGATCACACCTTATACTGATTTTATGCCTTTTACCCTCCCTCCCTTCACATCGTGGGGGTTCATTATGTACTGAGGGATTGAAAGGTGCCTGCATTAAGTAATTTTTCTCTGCTTTTTAAATATTAAAATTTATGTTATAGTAGGAAAAATATACTACCAGCCTTTCATTAGTTTTGCCCACTGAATACATTTTTTTGTTAAAAATACTTTCTTCGGGGATTAAATTTGACACTGAGGAGCTCACATATTTTACAGTATTATAATAGATTATCATTTTTAATTAAGTAATACTACAATGACTTATAGGAGGTTATCTTTTCTAAACAATGTATTAGTATACTTTTAATTATTAAATTAAGAGTATCACCCAAATACATAATATATAGTGGGTGTTCTGAAGACAATAACTTCTCCTCAAGATTGAGGAGAAGTTATAACTCATGTTCATTTTTCTTCAACACTGAACCATTTTTTCCCACATTAGAGAAGACAAATGATTGTACCAACATATATATTTAATATACTCATAATCAAATGCACTGAGTGCTGTTCCATAGTTCACTAGAGCTGAGGCTTTTGTGTTTGGAGAAAGTTAAAGTACAGAGTTTGGAAAACATATTACAAGTGGTTTAATCTTTTGGATTATTTTTAATCAGCAAAAATGATCAAAAAGGGTGGAAATGTATCAGACCTATTAAATCATAGCCAACTAGTAATTATTTGTTCTAATCAAGAGTATTTGCTATCTGGCATGGGTAATCCAGAATATCATATTTGCCAAATAACATTCATATTTGGCTTTGAAATGCATCATAAGATCTGCAGTAGCCATTTTAGGGTCCCAATTAATTTTTTTCATATGCTATTATGTTGGCTTTTATTCCCTAAGCCCACACTAAAGGATGTCAGGAAGCGACAGCCCAGAGGCACACTGGCTGGCCAGGGAAGTCATTTCAGCATTTTAATCTGTTATATGGATAATGTAGGATTGACTGTATCTTCTTTGTGTGGTTTTTAAAGAGGAGAAAGATTCTCCTGAAAGAATATCTCTTGAAAGAGTTCACTAATAATATTAGTCATTTCAAACCTAAGCTAACTGTTGTCAGCTGGGTGATTTTAAAATCACTTTCAGTATGCATTTTTCTTCTTAAAAATGAAGTGTTTCCAGGATTTTATTCATGCTAGAGTTCAGAATCAATAATCAAAACAAACAAACATCAATCTCACTGAGTTCCATTATTAATACTTGGAAATTGGTCGGGGGTGTGTAAAAGAAGATCTGTGTTTCATTTGAGATATTTATTCTCCCACCCACCCATCTGTAAATATTTCTAGTCATGGTGAAATGTCTCTCCTCTTTCCTGAAGCTAAACCACCTTTCTGCTCCTTATTCCATCAGTTACGCCCTGTGTTTCCTCTGGTTTTGATTTCTCCTACTTTACTGGCACTTTTCTTTCAGTTTATAAATAGGATCAATAAGGCAGGAGACACTCTTCTTCATCTCTCATTACCGCAGCTGCTCCTTGCCCTCACTACCCAACTGTACCCAGTGTCTGCACTCCTTACCTCCTGTTCATTCTTCAGGCCCATTGAACTCAGTGTTCTGCCTTCATTACTCCTCAAAAGTTCTTCCAACGAAGGTCACCAAAGCCTCCTTATTGTCTGATGCAGCAGGCCTTTGTGGTATCCTAAGTGACTTCTCTACAGCATTTAAACACCGGGAGCTGCATTCTTTCCTGCGCCTCTCTTTCTCGGGGCTCTCTCCTATTCTCCTCCTACTCATTTTCAATACCTTTACAAGTGTTCTTCCATTAGCTCTTTGACTGTCCCTCAAAGCATGGGAGCTCTGCATGGGCACCCTTCCCTTCTGCTCACTATCACTCTCTTTCATGCATCTGGGGAGGGTTACTGACTCCAGCCCTCTCTCCTGAGCTCCAGCCCTGTATGTTCAGCCAGCATTTCACTTGATATCCCACATGCTGCCCAAATTCGCCTTTGCCCAGTCTCACACACCTGCTCCTCCTCATCCTCCCTGTCTTTGTTAAGGGACCATCATCTTTTTAGTCACTCAAACCTTGGCATAATCTTACACTCTGCCAAGACCTCATGAATTCCACTAAATAGTGTTGGTTTAGCCATTTAAATCTTTCTCAGATATGCTACCTTCTCTTTCTCCTCCTTGTCATTGACATCATTTGGGTTGGGACTATTTTTCCTGGACTGCCCTGCAATAACTCAGCTGCGCTCCCTGCCTCTAGTCTAATGCTAATCAACACTGTACAATCTAAGTTATTTGTCTGGTCCACAAAACAATTTCTTTCCCTAAAATCCAAGCTAGCTTTCCATCTTTTGGTTGCAGAACCATGTCCTTTCTATTTCTTGTCTCTATAATGTACCCTATTCTGATTGTACCCCATGGACAGCTTGTCTTAGCTCCAGGCCAGCTGCCTAGTCTACACTTTAGCTTGGATATTTCTCAGGCACATGACCTTTCTGAGTGTGAACCCAAGCCAGAAAACCAGGAGTCATCCTAGAATCTCCCTTCTCCTTGAGCCCCACATACACTGACACAGAGACCTTTCAGCCCCACCCCCTTAACTTGTTAAATCTCTCTCATTGTCTCTCTTTCCACTACTACTGTCTTCATTCAGATCCACATTACTTATTTTATGGACTAAAGAAACTTCTTGCTAACTGATGAACCTGCTTTCCCTCTTGCCCCGTTCCAGTACAGAATTCCAAAATTATGTTTGATAGATTTTGAAAAGTTTTCTTAATCCATGAAAAATTCTGTTTGATTAATTTTTTAAAAAAATCACAACCTGATCATGTCATATCCTTGCTTAAAATTATTCATTATGATGAATGTGGTTCACATAGTCTTCAGGATGAGGTTCACTCCTTTTAATTTGGTACACAGGGCCTGTCTTTATTATGAAATGTGCTATCTCTTTAGCTTTTTTTTTTTTTGACAATTTACTACCCATGTGCAATGCCTGTTCCACAGTCATTATGAACTTTGCGCATTTCCCTGTACCTAATCCTCTTCATACGAAACCTCCTTTTCTGTGAATTATTTTTCCCTCACTTTGTCACCTTCTGAATTCCTATTTAACTTTCAAGTACTTGGCTCACATTGTCTCCTCTTCCAGAGTTGCCTGATCAATCTACTCAGTTGGAATTATATCTTCCTCCTCTTCTTTAATTATGGGCAATCTTCTGGGAGGCCATATTGTTTGTGTTAATTTACTTATCTGTCTCCCCAAGACATAAGTTTATGTCCCAAAGTTGTATGACGTCAGACAAGTTACTTAACCTCTTTGCCCCCCAACTCCTCATCTGTGAAATACAGATATGGTATCCTATATACAGTCTACCTTTTAGGGATGTTGAAGGATTCAATGAGATAGTGCGTGCAAAGTATCTTACAAACACAGTATCCTACATCGGTGAGTGCTCTATAAACCAGAGCCGATATAATGTGGTGCTTCACCTGTGAATTCCTCTGTTAATTCCACAGTTATCCTCCTACCCAATCCCCTCACCCCTGTCTTCCCTCATTTCTGGAAATGTCAGCAAATTTTCTGCCTACTTCAAATTGACAACCTATTGGACAAATCTGTTCCTGAAATTTTGGGGAATAATCACCATTCTGTAAAAGATATTCTTCCTCTTAGCCACTTCTCTTTGATTTTGCTGAAATGCATACATTGTTTTTTAGAAGCCACAAATAATTAAATGAACCGTCACTTTCTCTCTGCCTCTGAAATTTGAAAACATCATACTGAAATTGTACTTTAATAAATAATAAAATAATGCTTTGACAAAAGCAACACAATACATGGTATTGACACTTTGTAGACAGAAAATTTTGTTGTATTGTTTCCACTGCCCTTTCTATAATTAAAACATCTTTCTCCATCCTGGTATACAGAATCCAAGAAACAATTGGAAAAGTCTTTCATCTCTAGTTCTAGTGCATGGTGGTACTTAGAAACACATATTGTCTGATTGGATTCCTTCTGCATGTACCATAAGAGCTCCCTATGATAGAAACTTTGATTATAAAGTTGCATGATATCCTATGCTTCCTGACTAGGGGACATAAAAACTGTGTATTTATTTAAAAGAAAAAAATCTGAATTTTTCCTTACTGGGAGAATGCTATCCATGTGTCTCACTTCCCTCCAGCTGTCTTTCTTTCCTCTGGCTTTCCTTCCAGAGGAAGGAAAGGAGTGTGAAGGGGTGGAGACTTCTCTTCCCCCCTTCCTCACTGTCTATCCACAAGTATCTTTTAGAACAGGCTACCAACCTTTTTCCTGCTGCACATCAAGGGGCATGTGCTACAGGCCCGAGGAAGTGGCTGCTTGTCTGTGTCATGGACTTGGCTCCAGATACCCTGGCCTCAGTCCTGAACATTCAGTATAACGTTTGCCTACTTCAGAGGCACAGTTGAAGGCCTCGGGTCACACAGTTTGTTTGCTGCAACAATATATTTATGCAGGACAGAGTCATTCCTGTCTTCACTGAAATGCATACTCCAGAGTAATGATTCCTAAACTTGATTATGCAAGGAATCATCTGAATGGATGGCTAAAACAGACTGCTTGGGCCCCACTCCAGAGTTCCTGTTTCAGGAGGTCTGGGGAGGGCTTAAGAACCTGTATTCTAACAAGTTTTGAGGGATGCTGATGTCTGAACTAGGGAGCACAATTTGAGACCTCCCGCTCTAGATTCCGTTGCCACACTGCTTTTTATCAAGTACCTGACTGTTAAATCACTGATATTCAGATTTTGAAAGTGTATTTGTCACATTTAGATGAATTTGAATTGCTCCTAGTAACATAAAGATTTTGATGCTATGTATGCTTCATAGCATCCAAAAGATAAAAAGCGAAAATAATGCAAATCTGAAACAAACAAACAAAGAAACCTTCCAGGTCTCACTCTTATTCGTAATAATGATTAAGACAGTCTGTAGGTAAGTGAGGGATTTAAAAAAAAAAACAAAAAAACTACTTTATTAAGTTATGATTGACATACTGAGGGATGATTTAAAGTCTGCAGTACTGGGCTAATTTTCAGCAATCTGACTTTGTGTACTAGAGCAAGTAGGGAAATAGATGATAATGACTTCTATACTATTCTTTTAAACATTTTTAAACTGATTTTGCCTATCCTGGTTCAAAAAGTACAGTTATTGAAATTTTAGTTTTAAAACCCTAGTTGCTCAGATAAACTATTTTCAATTAAAAGAAAATATATATATATATAAATTTCTCATATATATTCCATATTCATTGGCAGTCTCCTTACGTGCTGAGTCAGGTTTAGTGAACTTTGAAACAGCATTTTGCAGCACGTAGTGACTGGGGCCAGAATTATTAGTTATTGTTGACGGCTATGTTTCACTTCCTCCCTACTAGATTTCCAGCTTACTAGAGAATTTCCCAAGGAACAATATAAAATTATTCATGAGCCTTGGGTATTATGCATACAATTGATTATGAAAATGTACTAGTAACCTAATTGTAGAATTCCTCTGTTACACAGCACAAATGTATTTAAATAGGCCTTGCAAGACTCCAAAAATTAGAGCATGCTGGAGTTTTCCTTGTACTTTTGAATTGCTGCTAATACTTTGTTTTCATTTAATCAAATTGTATCATATACATATGCATATCAATGTTTGAATATATCATTACATACAGTTGTCCATACTTATTTACATATTTATATACAAAATATGCCTATATCTCTCTGTATGTTTATACATATAAACATATCTGAGTTTGATTATTTTATCATATTACAAGTTATCTGGCCTGCATTGTCAATGAATTGCTCATTTTTTCTTCTATAACAATTAGACTTTATCCTATCAACTCTATGACAATGTTGAGAAAATTCACAGAGCCCTTCACATGCACAATAAACATGATAACTTCTTTCCTATATAACTGATCCCAAGGCTATTAAAAGGTTTGGATTTTGTTTATTTATTGGTTTGTTTCAACCTGTTCCAAAGGCCAGACCTTACCGCACATCCACACCAGCCCCCTTTATGTTGCTTTCTCTACTCCTGGGGTACCAACCTTTCCTGCAGCACCAGGTTAGGTAGTCACATAATACCTTGATTTATAACTCGGTTGTAATCAAAATAGGAAACAGGTGGAATCACAACTGGGTATGGTGCCTTGGACATTAATGGCTTGGCTCAGCGGTGGAATTTCTAAAGCCGTATACACTTTTTTGTCTTAATTATGCATTCATTAAAAGCTTTTATACCCAACAGAATAAAGTAAATATTTTTTGATCTCCATAGTGTGCTCCCAGACTGTAGATTTGCACAGCGGGGCCTTGATAATCTGAATAAATTGTATTTCCCCAAGGAGTTTATCTTTCAAATAAGGTCATAAAGAAATGCAGCTCCCCCATCCGTAGATTTCTCCATGTGCCTTTTCTGCTATGAGTAATATAGAGCTTGAGAACCAGAGTATATTATAGTAATACATACTTGCTTATGGTCCAGTATAATGTCTCTATCTGTTCTCCCTGCTTATCTCCAGTGAAGTATTTTTTGAGTACAAAAGAAATGAATGATTTTACGTGACAGCTATGGTTTTTGCTGACACTGATAGAAAAACAATGTCCGTATTAGACATTCAGTGTTTTTTTCCCTTTACCCGCTCAGTGAGTATGGACTATGCAAAGCTATAGTTTAAGTACTGTTAACAGCATTTGTAAAAGGGAGTAATGATAGCTACTGTATGTTGAGCATCTACTATGTAGAAGGTACTTTACCTGCACTTTTGAGAATCCTTATCACAGATCTGGAATGCAGTGTCACTTTTCGCAATTTTTAGATGAGAAAATTAGACTTGAAAAGATTAACCACTTCCTGAGGCCATCCAGATGGGTCAGCTCCAAATCATGTGTTTTTCCTACAGCTCTAAACTAAAGACGCCACCGGTGCCTTGTTCCCACAGTTTACCACCCAGTGAAGGAGACAGGGAAACTATGAAATTAGGAACCTAAGTAAATATGCACAATTAGGTGTACTTATAATATTTCTAAATCATGAAGACTAAGATGGCAACGCACCTCATGGTGCATACGTATGCTAAAAGTAGCACACAGTTCTGAAAAGTTCAGGAAATAGCTTTTTCCCATCTTTTTAGGTTGCCATATTTATCTCCAGTGTAGCTAACATTTCTAGGCACGTACCTTTATTTATTTAAATATTAAATATATGTATTAATATTTAACAAATTATTTACATTGTAAAATATTTAAATATTTTTAGAGGAGCAGGAAAATCTATGTTTTTGCCATAAACTAAGAAATAAAAGCAATAAAAGTTGAAATTTTAAAGATGTGGTATTTTTTCTTGCCTACCCACTGTATATCAATCAAAACTTGCTAGGTAGCCACTTTCTGAAGACAGAGAGGAAGATCTAAAGAACTAAAGATACTATCTGCACCTTTATGCACAGCTGGAGAGAGAAGAGTCAAACAAATGATACAAATAGCAAGTGCAATTAAAAGTCAGAGGAGGGAAAGTCCTCCAAGCTGGAGTGGCCTGCCTTTCCCTGGAGATGGAATCTGATCTGGGTTGTCCCGCAGAAGGGAAGGGCATTTATATTACAGAACTTCCCCTTTCTCACAAGCTTTTTAAAGTCTACGGAAGCAAACGATGTCTTTAAATCTTTCACAAATAATAATCATTTGTGACAAAAGAGTCTCAAAGTTCTGCTTATGGTATAAAGGAAAATTAATGTGAATTCATTTGATAATGTCTGATTTTTTTTTGGCAAACAGTTTGCACATTTATCTTTTTCTGATCATCACTAAAAACCAAGAGAAGCTTCTTTTTCAACATTCTGGGGAAAGGGGGAAAAATCTAACATATAGAAAACAAGGAGACCCAAGATTCACTGTGGAAGTCAGGCCTCATGTGTCTGGCACCACAAGAGGGCATTCCATTTTATTTCCCAATTGTATGAAAAACCCAATACCTAGATAGCATCACAAGGGACTTTCTGAAGCTCAGATTAAGTACTTAAGAACACTTTTCTCAGTTAATTGTGGGAGAGCTGTTTATTTTGCCCAACTGTTAAGTTGTATCTATAACCAAGCTATTATTTCCTCTTTCCATGTAAAGTCATAGATGTGCCTCACAACTGTTTGCTTTTTTTTCATTCTTGATCCAACAAATACTTCTCTGTTGCAATCTATGAGAAAGACATTATGATTGACATTGTGCAGAATACAAAAAGCATACGATGCGAAATCTACTTTTTACTAGTTTACTAGGTACATTTTTAATAGTTTGAAGATAAGCTACATGCATGAATAGCTTAGTGACAAGCTTATTGTGTATGTGATAGGAAACTTGAAGTGGGAGGCATTAGAATTCATTCAGTGATAAACAGCCTTATACTTACCGTATCCTACTTGCTACTTGGTCCTTATAAGCAGCTGATACAATTTTTAAATTTCACTTTGACTTAACATTGTTAAAAATCAAACCATACTGATTTTTATGTAGAGTGGTTTCTCAGGCTGTTTGGAATAGATTTGGGAGTGGTTTTAAAAAGAGAATTTCTTGACTTACAGAGCCAAGGATGGCCTTTCATTTAGAGAAATTTTCAAATTGTGATATAAAATCAACATTTTATATAAGAACTTCATGTATGCTACTACATCATGGGCATAGAACCACTATGTCTCCTGCCTATCTTTATCTGTAGTAAAGTATCGACATGGGGTAATTTAGGTGACATTTCGAAGGAGAGTTGTCTAAGTGAAGTGCATCAATAATTGGAAATGAAAGATTATAATTACATTGATGAAACAAAGCATTGTTAAAATAGCCACATCTGTTGAGTGTTATTACCCGGAAAAATCTGTAATCCTATTCAATTTGGACATCTTAGAGGGGGAAAACTTGGGAAATCAAAATGAAATTACTCTTGTTTTAACCTTGAGAGGAGTTTATTATCTTTAACCCAAGTCACAGTTTTCTATAGTGATAGTACATGATGCTTATTTTTCTTTCACACGTCAGTGGCATTCTCAGAACTAGATGAGACAGCAAGAGAAATAGGTGTTTTTAAGGCTTTGTTTTGAAGGGTGCCTCATCTAGTTTTAAGAACGTCAAAACACCTATTTTTAAGATGACTGCATCCACTGTAGACTAACTCCATTATCTACCCCACAAACAGATATCATATAATTATGCATAATGTGTATAATTTCTGTGTCAGAGGCATGATTAAACTGCAGTGTGGATGGGCAAGGGGTTATTGACAAGCCAGGGAGCCACGGCGGTAGCCAAAACTAAGACTACGTTTCAGAAATTCAGATGATTCTCAGCTTGTATCATCATTGGCACACAAGACACAGCTCTTGAGCATGACATCCCTAAGCTAGGCTGTGGGTTATGTGTAGTAAATATGCAGACTCTAGGTATAAGGCTACATGTTTTTCTCTCATTCAAGAAGGTATAGTAGAATACAAGTGAGTCTGGGTGGCATTATTTCATAGGCTTAAATCTACTCTAAATTATAAACAAAGTACTTCTTGTATGAACTTTGGTCATTTATTAGTAGTTCCTGCATAATTGAGATATTGAGAGACACCGCAAAGGCCATGGCCACTCTGCTGCAGATGAGACCCACCAGGGGACATCACCAAGGCCAAGACTCCTCCTTCTCTTGCTTGCTGCCTTCACTGGCTTGGGAAGGGTGGGCTGAAAGGCCACAGGATCAACACTGTCCTCAAACTGCCCTCCTTCCTCCCATTCATGTCCTAACTGCTCGATAATTGCCTTGCAAATGTAATTACACTTGAATATAAACCAAAATAAAACAATATTTGCCTTTCCCATATTTTTACCCCTACCGTATTTGGTAGTTAATCTGGGGAATAACCATTGAAGGAACCAATTAGGGAAAGAGGCCACACAGAAAGACTGAGTTTGGGGAATATATAAAGTTTAAAAATTATTGAACTTGAAAAACTGGTGTTTATTCCATAGCTAGTGTGGTATTGAGGGCACATTCTATGGCTCTTCTTCTGTTATTTAACTTGTCATTCACACTATGAGAAACAAATAGAAGGAATAAGAGAAGCCAAATAGCCCTAAACCAAAGGAAAATAAATACTATTTAAAAATATTCCCTAAAGAACAACAATGTATGCACCCTAATTCTGAATAGAAACTAAATTTCAAGTGAGAAGCAGTGTGACAGAAATGAAACCTTTTTAGAAAAAAAAAGAGTAAGATTTTCTTTTACTCAAGAGAGTTTCTTGTTGCTGAGCTGTAATTTCCATTCAAAACCACTACCGCTACCTGGATACTTACATTTTTAAGTCACAGAATGTAGGAGAGCTGAGACAATCTCGTAATTAGGAAAAAGTATCATTTGAAAAGATATTAAAATCTTTTGATCTAAGTAGCCAATTGATAGAGGAAATAATTCTCTGTTGGACTGTAAAAGAAATTTGGGGTGGATTGATTTTTTTGTCACAGAAGAATGATTATATTATACTTGTTCAGTAACACTTTCAACTCGAGTCATTATTACCAATTTTCCCATGCAGAAAACAGGATGACCACTGGCTTTGCCTTTGTGTGTATGTGTCGGAAGGCCAGAAAGAGAAAGGGACAATCAGGAAGGCCTGTGAGATATGAAAAATGGCCTGATTTGGACAAGGTTCAGAATTGGATAGGCATATTGGAAAGACATGGGCTATTCTGTTTTTGCCTAATTATAAGTAAACAGAAAAAGCTCATGGGTATTCTTTCATTAAACACACATGTATTAAGCATCTGCTCCCTACTGGATACCAGGGACACACAAGGCATGAGACACAATCTTTGCTTCCAAGAAGCTTAGATTTGGTAAAGGGAGATAGATCTGCAGTTAAAGGGTGCTTGCAGTGACAAGTGATGTGCTAGACATATTTGCAGAGGGCAGAGTAGAAGTACACAGGAAGAGGTGGTCAATTTGACCTGACCCAGGGAAGTTGAAAAGATGATATGGTTTCTTCATTCAGCAAGTGCGGCTTGAACGTACCTGGCATTGTTCTAGGCTCTGGGGATACAGTGGTGAACAAACCAGCAGCTCCTTCCTCCCATGGAGCTTACTGGGGGATCAGGGGAGGAGACAAACACATTATAAACAAGTAGGCAAATAAATGCTGAAGATAATTATAGGTGGTGACAAGCTCTAAAACAAATAAGATGGAGAAATGTGACTGAGGGTGACATGGAGAGGAAGGGAGATGTGCTGTATAGGATATTCAGATGAAACAAGGGCAACACAATTCCTATCCCATAGGAATTTTGCTCATGCTGCTTCTTTGGCTTGGAGCATCTCCCTGAAATCCCACCATCATCCTGTTTTAAAATGTAGGTTTTGTTATTATTGAGTTATGGTGAGGCCAACAGATCAGGAGACAATTGCCATTGAAAACATGATTTGTTTCTGCTCCAATAAGAGGGCACAGACCACACCTCCAGGACTGCATAGGGAAGCCCCAGGGTTGGTGAGGAGGTAGAAGGAGTGAGGGGGGAAAAGTGGACTAGAGTCTTTATAGTGGTATCTGCAGGAAGGAAGTGGGCAAAGCAGGGTTAGCAGGCTTATGATTGGCTAGTTTGAAAGTTTCCATGGGTTTGCGAGTGTAGGGGCTGGCTCTGGTTGTCTGGTACTTGGCCCTGGGATGATGGGGACAGAGGACTATTGCCTCCTGGAGTGTAGAAGCCACATAGAGGAGGTGATTTAGAGTATGGGTTCTGGATTGGTTAGTTTGCATATGAAAGCCGTTTGCTCTCTCAAAGAATTGGCTAGCCCTGGGAGGGGCAGTCTATTCTCAGTCAGTGAAACCCCAGATGCCAGAACATGGAGAATACAGAAATAAAATGTTGTTAATATACATCCCCATCCCACCCTTTGCCAAGTGAACAAAGGGTGCTCTTCCTTCAACTCTCAGCATCAAACGGCTTCTCAGGGAAGCCTTTACTAACTTTCCACTCCAAGTCAACTCCAAGTTAGTCCTTTATTAACTCCAAGTCAAATCCCTGTTATGGACACTCATAGTCCTATATTCTACTCTTTGTAGCTTTTACCTCAGTTATAGTTTTCCATGTAATTGTAAGGTTTTTTGATTTATGGCCTTCTCTTCCAGTAGACTATATATCCCATAAGGCCTAGGGCTTGCCTTTTTTTGCTCATCTGTGTTGCCAATTCCTGCTGTAGTCGTGGCACATAGTGTGAATGTGTAGGTTGTTGTCATGGCTAGAGCCAAGCCAGGGTGGATAGGGTTGCTGCACCTTAGGATGTGAAGATCTCAGTGTCCAGGTCATGGAAGGCTATACAGTGTTACTGAGTTTGGACTTTTTCCCCAAAGCAAATAACTTATCAGTGGGTTTTAAAGAGATGATAAATATGGTCAGATTCTTGTGAAAAGAGAGGATTGAGAGTTTGCTGCTGGAGGCAGGAATGGTAATTTAGGACACTGTTGCAAGGCTGCTGGAGGCAGGAATGGTAATTTAGGACACTGTTGCAAGAAGTCCAGACAGGGATGATAAGGAACAGAACAAGAAATACTAAAGAGGAAAAAGAGACAGGACTGGCGATTGACTAGATGTAAGGGAGGAATGTAGGCCAGCTTTTGGGTTCTTAATGTGGGTGTCTAGATGTGACTGTTATCTAAAAGAGGAGATACAGGAGTAGATGCAGGCTATCATAAAATAAGCTCAGTTTAGGCTGGGAGCAGTGGCTCACACCTGTAATCCCAGCACTTTGGGAGGCCGAGGCGGGCGGATCACGAGGTGAGGAAATCAAGACCATCCTGGCCAACACGGTGAAACCCCGTTTCCACTAAAAATACAAAAAATTAGCCGGGCATGGTGGCAGGCGCCTGTAGTCCCAGCTACTTGGGAGGCTGAAGCAGGAGAATGGCGTGAACCCGGGAGGCGGAGCTTGCACTGAGCCAAGATAGCACCACTGCACTCCAGCCTTGGGCGACAGAGCAAGATTCCATCTCAAAAAAAAAAAAAAAAAAAAAAAAAGAAAGAAAAAAGCTCAGTTTGGACTTTGGACATGATGAGTTTATGACTGTGGGATATCCAAGAGACAGCATCTTCTTATAGGCAGTTGGGAAAATGAATTCAGAGCTTAGGAGAAAGATGTGGGTCAGTCATATAGATGTGGAAGGCATTAACTTGCAATTAGTTTTTATCTTAATTCTATGGTTTTTATTTTGGCCACCCCCTCTTTCCCTGAGTTAATGGTGTGCCTTATTCAAGACTTGAATATTTAAAGAGAACACATGCTTCATTTTGACCTCTTTGCATCAGTGATTAATCATGGTTTATGGATCCCAAACAACAATGCTCAAATATACTTTATTGTTCTTGCTCTCACCCGCAACCTACTGTGTACTTTCCACGTGCCAAACTTTTATGGTAAGTGCTTTTCTTACATTATCTTTATGCCAACCCTATGAGCTTGTTGAGCTCTTAAATTTGTACTTGGGGAAGGCTGGGCGCCGTGGCTCATGCCTGTAATCCTAGCACTTTGGGAGGCCAAGGTGGGCAGATCATGAGGTCAGGAGTTGAAGACCAGCCTGACCAATATGATGAAACCCCATCTCTACTAAAAATCCAAAAATTAGCTGGGTGCGATGGCACGCGCCTGTGGTCCCAGCTGCTCGGGAGGCTGAGGCAGGAGAATCACTTGAACTTGGGAAGCAGAGGTTGCAGTGAGCTGAGATCGCACCACTGCATTCCAGCCTGGGCGACAGAGCAAGACTCCGTCTCAAAAAAAAAAAAAATTTGTACTTGGGGAATAACAGAGATTCAGTGACTGACCCGAGGCCCCAGCCAATGGTGTGTCAAGCTGGATTTGAGCCGAGTCTGCCTGCCTCCACTGCCCTTGCTCTTCTCTGCCTGCCTTGGTTGCCTCCAGGTGCCTGTGGTGGCTGATGGTTTGTTTGGTCCTAAATGCAACTATTCTCTTTTTTCAACATATAAAAGACTTATTTTTTAAAAGTCTAGAAGTATATATACGAAAACATTAATAGTGATTATCTCTGCATGGTGAAATTATGAAGGATTTTTGTTTTCCATACTTTGTATTTCTGAATTTTATGAAATGAGCATTTATTACTTTTTATAACTAGAAATGGCACTCTTTCTATAACAGCAGTAATTTTTGTTTCCCATCCACAGTACTATTGTTGGGCATTTAATGAAGTTTATTGCTTCCCACCTTCCCCCATCACGTTAATGGAAAATTTAAAAGCAGCATTATTGGTGCTTATTTTGCTTACACATGGTTTAACCAAAAGGACAAAAAGCAATGGTTTTGCTTAAGACTCACAGAGCCCATCTGCCCCAAAAGGAGGAGTGTGTGCTATGTTGTCATTGCCTTGGGGTGAGTTTTCTTTTTCCTTCAGCTCCCCACTTTATACAGTTATCTACTGAGGTGCAAACTATGCACCTCAGTAAGGAGTTCTTAATACTCTCAGGTAACTAGAAAGGGGAAAAGTAGGTTGAAAATTACTTGGATTTATAGAGTGAAATGGCTATCTGATAGCATTATACATTCCTCAAGTTACTGGA
This sequence comes from Pan troglodytes, assembly GCF_028858775.2. Classification (NCBI taxonomy): domain Eukaryota; kingdom Metazoa; phylum Chordata; class Mammalia; order Primates; family Hominidae; genus Pan; species Pan troglodytes. Next base: position 109,024,570 of record NC_072403.2, read on the forward strand.
AAACTATTGCTCATAATTATATTAATAATTGTAAGTTAAAAGTGAGGGGAAAGTAGGAAATAGCCCACTCTCATTCTACTTGACATATGCAAATTTTCTTTCAACAACTGTACTGTATCTCTGATTTTTGTGGGGGTACAGTGACAAAGGTACAGTGGAAGCTGTGGCTCTCTGGAGGCATAATTGTAGAGCCCTGGCTATGAGCTTGAGACTGCAGATAAAATCCTCCCAAATTTGAAGCATTTCTGCAGAAACTCTTCAAAAAGGTGGGAAAAATGGAATGTTTGAGGCTGAGAAAAAAACAAAGAACAATTACAAATCATCCATCTTAGGTGGATTCAATATAGAATTATTCAAACAGGAGTCTTTTCTGTGAGATTTCCTCATTTCCTGAGACCTTGTATATAAAACTCTGGATTTTAGTTAAGACAGGATGGGTTGTTTTGACTTAAAGACCTACTTAGTTTGAAGTTTTGGAAAAAGAGCGGAGTCAGTCTGTCTTCATGTAGTTTATGTCATCTAATCATGAATCACCATTTACCTGCCCTTACGTTATCTTTAGTAGAGAAAAAGCTGTAAAATATGGTAAGGGTAGAAAAAGCAATTGCCCTCATTAGTAAAATGTCTCTAGAATGTTGCAAAGTAACATTTCAGCCCTTGAAGCCAGAGACCCCTTTCACTCCTTTTATTAAGATGTCTTGAAATATATGGGTTTTAAGAGGAGTAAAATGAGGAAAAATTATGAATTCTAGAATAGCCGTTCTCTATGCAGAACTTTATAATTGTGATTTCTTTTTTTTTTTTTTATACTAGCCCTCCCATTTCTCCCACCACCGTGATGAAAACCTTAGTGAGTCAATCTGAATTTCTTGCCTGCTCCTTCTCGGATTTATTTCTAAGAGATCTTTTTTCATTTTTATTTTTTGGCACCCAGGAATTAAATAGCTTTAATTACTTGGATTTGTACAGACTTGCTGACCTCTTTAACCTCACTTTGTTGGAGAAGGCAGTGATCGATTTCTTAGTGAAACATCTCTCTGAACTCCTGAAGAGCCGCCCAGAAGATGTTCTAACGCTTCCCTATTGCCTGCTTCAGGAGGTGCTGAAGAGCGACCGCCTGACCTCCCTGAGTGAAGAGCAGATCTGGCAGGTAAGGGCGCTGTGCACGGTTGTCTTTTGGCACTGAAAAAGCATGCCGTGATTGGAAGTTAAAGGACTGAGGAACAATTACCACTGTTTTAGTGGCTTTGGTCCTCATGGAGTTGTTTTAGAAGTCATGCTTCCTTGATGGACAAGTGATTGGAGAACACTGGCCCTTGAGGCTCAGAGCCCTCAGCGGACTCTGCAGCTTAACTCAGGGAATTGCAGGGGCAATCCATGAGACCCTCACTGTGGCTTCCCAGAACCTAATGTGGTCACATCTGAGTCAAGGGATTTTTTTTTCCTGATAAAAATTGTTTCTTAAACAAAATATGACAAAAAAATGGATTGTAAAGTGATATATATGCATATTTAAGACCAGGAGAATCAGAGTAAATTTGGGCCTTTGCTGTAAACAATTCAGAAACATTTCTTTGTTGCAATAGAGAGCAGCTTGGATCTCGAATGAAATGAAGCTCTTCTTGCATGGCAGTGGAAAAATCTCCATCCTTAGTTCATTCTGCATTCATTGCTATTTTCCTAAGCCCTGCCTTTTCGCCTGACATAGCATTCTTTTCACATTGTGTCGCTCCCTTGTCTAGAGGACAGGAGGATGTTTTGTGGTTTGAAGTTGATTATTCAATTTAAATCCTCTTCTGCTCATCCCCAGTGACTATTCCTTGAACAATCCACTTGGTGTCTTTGGGGAATAGTCAGAGAGCCTATCTTCCTCCTCCCTATTACAGCCTGTCTATCTCACTCTCTGAAGCACTGGCTAGCCATTTTGTTACTTGTAGGGTGCCATGCCTCCAAGATTTCACGATCATTTGAAAAATAATTATATACAGACTACCAGGGAAAATTTAAAGTCTTCTATTAGCTGATTAAACAGTGAATCCCTGGTATCTTATCAAGTAATATTTAGAGAGTATTTTAATTCTGGCCAAAATTGTCATATAGGTAGCTGTTAATTATTCAGTAGCTAACTCTACTGACTGATTATTTTCCTGATGCCTTTCTGCCTTATTTCATTATTTGTGTTACTTTAATCAGTAACTTCCCTCTTCATTATTGCTTCCACCAGAGGGAATTAAAGAGCTGCAGCGTCCTGAAGGCCTTCTGGGTCCCAGGCTCTTTGCAAACTTATTGACAGCAGGCCTGAAAGAATGGCTATTATCACTGCATGTACCAGATGAACAAAATGAGGCTTCTGTGCCTTACTCAGAGTCACAGAGCAGAGCCAGCCTTCAAATTTAAGTCTGCTAACACCTGCCCCCATGTCTTCAATATTCCACACTGTCTTGATAAAGAAAATATAAGTACCAAAAAAACATTAAAGAATAAATTTTTGTGGCTCCTTGGGTATTTCTGGTAATGTTTGTTCAGGCAGAGGTTGAACAGGTTGACAAGAATCTGTTTTTGGTAGAAATTTCAATTATCTCTGGCTCTCTCTTATAAACACAAATCAACAGAATTTACTTTGGTCAATTCAAAATGGGAAGTAGCCAAATTTTCTTCACTTCCCAAGGGAAAAAGAAAGATTTGGAATGAATCCTGCATTTAATTTTTTCTAACTGAATTGACATCTGAGGCTAACCATCCTTGTGGCTTCTATCTCTTTTTGTGGCGCAGTTGAAGGCACTGCCAGAGATTGACGTGGTAATGTGCAGATGGCTGAGTGTCAAGAAAATTCCATACTATCCACTTAAGAGTTATCATAATTGCCTCTCTAAAGGTTACTAATATTATAATGTAGAATTTTAAAAGCTGCTTTCTGCTGCAGGCAATAATTTTTTTAATACCTGGTCCTCAAGAAAGAATTAAAAGACTCACATAAATATTATCAATTTAGACATTCAGCAGGCAATAAGAAACTGTTTTTGCTTTATCTTAGTAAATAAGTATTTCCCTCATATTCAACCCCATAGAGAAAAATCAAATCAGACCAGCTATTTTGCCTCAAGTATAGTTAAGTTCATCATTTTTACTGAGGTTATGCTAGTAATGCAATATACCATGGAAGAATCTAATATTCAGCCCAGGGTAGAGATTGGGTATGCCAGAGGATTAGTGTCAGGGTGCTTTATAGAAGTGAAACTTGATGGACAGGCTGGAGACAGATCTACAGAATCTCATTAAATTGCTGAATTGTTCATTACGGAACGTTCTCACTGTAATAAAGTGCTCATTGACTTTGACAAATCCCTATCCCATGTCTTAAAGAAGAAGTGTGAAGCAAAGGGTGTTGGGGAGGAGAAAGGAAATTGGCACAAGGTAGGACAGGTAATAGAAAACTGGATGGAGGGGGCGTGCTATTTGATTAATATGTGCAACCAGTAACTTAGATGAGAGCATGGTAAACACACACACACTTACGCAGGTGGCTCTTCTACTATGTACTGATAATGTAATCTGGGACCATCCCATGTTTGGTGAAAGGTCTAATTTTCATTATTCACCAGATTTCATGCAGTCTGGCTCTGAAGACCTGTCATAAGAACCTTCAGATTAACCTCACTGAACCAACTCTTTTTCACTTTTTCCTGCTGTTCCTTACCCAAGCCCTTTCCTTGACAAAATGTGTTGTATGCAGGCCACAGTAATCATTCTGTGGATCTGTGAACCTGTAAAATACCCCAAGATGATGCCTTGGAACTGTTCTTTTTTTCCATCTGACCTTTTTAAGCTTTATTCTGAGTCTCTTCTCTCACAGAAGTCTTCTTGGTTCCTCCTAGACAAATTTTCATCCCTTCCATGGTCTGAAATGACTTGATCTGTTGGTTAATTTCACTCTATATTTAGAGGTAACATAGAGAGTTGTTCACATACATACCTTAGATGGATAAGGACATAGAAGTTCCCTAAAATATATTGTTTTTTTAAAATTTAGCTCAATTCAGCTCAACAATTTGGTTTTATGTTTCAAGGCCAGCAATTTATCAGGCTCCAGATGAAAGACACCAAATTGGCTATTGGGTTCAAAGAAAGCAGACTAAAACTGAACAAATCAGCTGAAATGGAAATATGGGACATTAGGTCACTTGCCTTTGTGACCTGGCAAATCTCTATCTGTTTGATTTTGCTTTCAGGTATTAGCTCCCAATTAGAACTTCATTTCAGTAGGGCCCTGTTAAATATCTTCTGTTAGATTTTGCATATATTTTCAGACTGATGATCCAGGGTCTTACCATAGGAGCTGGGGAGTGCAAGAAATGGGGAGATGTTGGTCAAAGGGCACAAAACTTTCAGTTAGAAAATAAACACGTTCTAGGGATCTAATGTAGAGCATGGGTTCCAGGGATATGTTAATTAATTAGATTGTGGTAATCATTTCCCAGTGTATATGCTTATCAAATCATCATATTGTACACCTTGAATCTAAACAATCCTTATCTGTCAATAAAATATTTTTAAATAAATAAGCCAAAACATGGCAATTCTTCATAAAAAAAACTTAGAACAACACATAGAAGTAATTCCATATCATTCTCATGATCAGATCTGTTTTCATTTTCATAGGAAGTGCTGAGTAAGCTCTGTTTTCTTTTCAGGAACATGCATTTCCTGCCTCTTCTGCCTTTAGGTTCTCTTTCACCAGAGTAAGAGGGAGATTACTGTTTTCCATGAAAGTACAATTTGTAGAAAAAGCCTATATAGAAAAATATAACATCAACTCTTATACACACTAGCATAGGGAGAAAGTATGGCTCTCCACCCATCAGTATGTACTGAGCACCTACTAAATACCCAAAATTATGCTAGAGTGGAAGGAAGGCAGAGGACAGATCTGCCAACTCCATTTCCCTCTTCCAGGCCTCCTCCCAAATGGAGAGAATCCTCCTGATTTTAAACCATAAGTACAGCTCTCTGAATTTTTATTTTATCTCCAAAGTAGCAGAAACAAGAAGGATATTTAAAAATGAAAGAAAACAGCTTGTGGAAATAAAACTGAATATTTCTTGACCACCTGTTACATGCTAGGCATAGTGTTGGGAGCTAGATTCTGGGGTAAAATGCTTTACAAAAATATTCAGTAGTTAGGTTAAGGAAATTTATTTCACCTTTATCTCTGAGTGGGAAGTTTTGTTTTCCTTTAATTATTAATTTATTAACTGTTTCTTACTTTTAGTGAGGACTTATTATTTTGTAAGAACAGTCCTTTTCTGGGTAGGCGCAGTGGCTTACGCCTGTAATCCCAACACTTTGGGAGGCTGAGGCGGGCAGATCACTTGAGGTCAGGAATTTGAAACCAGCCTGCCCAACATAGTGAAACCCCATCTCCACTAAAAATACAAAAATTAGCCAGGTGTGGTGGCAGGCACCTGTAATCCCAGCTGAGGCCCGGAGGCTGAGATAGGAGAATCAGTTGAAGCGAGAGGCAGAGGTTGCAGCGAGTGGAGATTGCGCCACTACACTCCAGCCAGGATGATAGAATGAAACTCCAGCTCAAAAAAAAAAAAAAAAAAAGAACAGTACTTTTCTTACTTTATTAACCTGGGGGTTGAGGACACTTCCTACTTACTTGTATTCTGAGTCTCACTTTGCCTGGACTTAAGTAGATATTAAGACCAAAAAATTTGCTGGCTATGTGAGTGGCGTTAAACAAGGTAAGATCTCAGCAGGGAGGGTTTCCTTTATTCTATTAGGTTGGTGCAAAAGTAATTGCACAAACCTAAGTTATGTCCTATTTTAGTGTGGCAAAGAGGGACGACGTCACCTGATTTGGGGCTGGGGCAATCCTGTTCATATTTGTCCGTGATTATCCATCCCTAGAGGCAGAGGCTGTGCTGTAGTGTTTGCATTACCTACTGCTTGCACTCTATTAATAATAAATAAAAACAACAATGTAGAGTTTCCATATTAAAATGTATTGAATGGATAATAAGACATCCTACTATTCCTACATTAGGCTGGATTTATTCTAAGAAAATTGATATAGAAAATGAGTTTGGCCTTTTAAAGACTGCATTTTTCCTTATATTTTTGTTGGAAATTTGCTTCCCTAAGTCATACTCTTAATAACACATTCATTTTATATCTTGAGAGACATAAGCCACATATTGTTTAGTCAACAATCTCAAATGCAGTGGTTTTTTTGACACGCTCCTCCTGGGCTTTTATGTGTACCACAGAATCAGCCACATTACAGTTTGAATTAATCATTTTCTTCAAAAGGAGTCCCAGAAGTGAACCCAAACAAAAAGCTACTATCCCTTTACAGTTGGAAAGTAGAAGACACTAGTGATGTACTCAGCTTTCATCTTTTATCCTTCGATGATAAATTGACCCAAATGTACCTCTGGCCAGGAAGAAGCAAGGACTTTAAATAGTACTAGATGTCAAACAATACTATTAAAATACTTCCAATTTGAATATCACATCACAGTTTTGAAAATGCATCTTTATTTATTATTGCTTTGTTCTCCTATAGTACAAAAGGGAAAACTGAGGTAACATATCTAGGAATCAAACTCATGTCTTCTAATTCTTGAGCTATGTCTACTTTGGTCTATAGCTTCTAAATTTGTAATAGAAGCTCAGAAATACTCAGGCGATGGGCACAGAGGTGCATCCAGTTAATCCTATGACTTTAACAGGAATTAAGAAGGGCTGATCAGCTGGGCACAGTGGCTTATGACTGTAATCCTAGCACATTGGGAGGTTGAGGCAGGCTGATCGCTTGAGCCCAGAAGTTTGAGACCAGCCTGTGTAACATAGTGAGACCCCTGTCTCTACGAAAATATTAGCTAGGCATGGTGGCATGCACCTGTAGTTCCAGCTACCCAAAGGGCAGGTTCACCTGAGCCCAAGAAGTTGAGGCTGCAGTGTGCCGTGATTGCACCAGCCTGGGCAATAGAGCGAGACCCTGTCTGGAAGAAAAAAAAAAAAAACAAAACAAAACAGAAAAAAGAACATGACCATTCTAGTTCCCTTGGGTAGTGCCCACGGATTGAACAAATCATGGCCTCTGTGCCTGCCTCCATGTCTGTGTCATGTTGCTAATTCTAATTCTGTTAGATGACATATGCCTCATTCATTCTTTCATTCATTCCAAATAGTTATTGAGTGCCTGCTCTGCCCAGCCATGTCCTGTGGGGTACTACTATTGCCTGCCATATGACGGGTGCTGGGTAGTCAGTAATGGGAAGCACCAACAGGGTCCTGCTGTCATGGGCCTGACAGTGTCTGATGTGGGGCTTTCCGCTTGCTGCTCTTTCCCACCTGCCCAATGCCTTCCCAGTGGGGACTGCCCTGTGCCAAATAGCGTAATGATTTCTTTGCCAAGTTGGGGCACGTTGAAATGATATGGGTACAATGGAGATGACATGCTTTTGACTGGATGTTTCAATACCAACCAGTGACCCCTCGCCTTTTGTTCAATGCTTTGCTTATTGTTAACTCTCAATCATTGTATGCACCCTCTAAACAGCTTCGCAAACCTTTGTCAATCCATGTGATACAGTCCAAGCCTCAAACAAATCAGGCTGTGGGTAAACATTTAATCAAAAAATTCTACAAGCTGTGTTCATGTTTTAATATTTGGACCTTGGTAACTAGAAATAGAATAAAATACTAAGAACTCTTATCCTCAAGCAAAATTATAATTTTTCATCATGTTCCTGCCCTTCTTCAATTCTCTTTTTTTTTTTTTTTTTTTTTTTTTTTTTTGTTGAGATGGAGTTTCACTCTTGTTGCCCAGGCTGGAGTGCAATGGCATGATCTCAGCTCACCGCAACCTCCGCCTCCCGAGTTCAAGTGATTCTCCTGCCTCCGCCTCCCAAATAGCTGGGATTACAGGCATGTGCCACACACCTGGCTAATTTTTTTGTATTTTTAGTAGAGACGGGGTTTCACCATGTTAGCCAGGATGGTCTCGATCTCCTGACCTCGTGATCCACCTGCCTCGGCCTCCCAAAGTGCTGGGATTACAGGCGTGAGCCACCGCGCCTGGCCAATTCTCTTTCATACATGCATGTGTTGTTACTATTATTTTCCCAGATAGCTACTTTCTGGGTATCTTCATAATATCTCCTATTTTTTAAAGTTACCATTTCTTAAACTCATCGAATTCGTACATGTGGTCCCAACTTACAAATTTGTACCACTTCTTAATTTTCTTTCTGAAACTTTTTATAGTTTCTCCCAACTACACACAGTTTTTTTCTACAAATGTGATGAGGGTATCTCCATTTCCTTCTTCTTAGACGTTAGTGAAGAGAATAGACAGTGGCTCCTTTGCATCCCAAATAATGTTATGCCCAGAGGATGTTTTATCCTTTGAGGGGCCCCTAGCTGGACACGGAGTAACACTGCTATTTCAGGGATTGGTGCTCCTAGTTGCCAGAGCATATATTTAATCTTTCCTTCTAATCTATATGCGGCTAACTCCTCTGTGAGGGTGCATCCCACAGTAGCTTGACTCGTGGCTTTGCTGTTGTTTGTCTGGGGTATATGCCTTTGCAAGACACATGACATGTTCATTTCAGAGGGGCTTTGCTCCAGCTAATCCTCAGTGCTAGAGCTGTGCGTTGCTGAGTAGCTGTGAGGGGCAGTGATTATCAGAAATTACAGGAGACCCAACTTGTATTCATGTGCTGCTGTTCTCATGAGTTAACAGTTTTTTTCTCTCCTTTTTTTTTAAAGAATGAGCACAACAGAACAACAAGGTGATTTATGAGATATGACATATTTATGTTCTCTGCTTCTAATTTTCATTGTGATTCATGTTGTTTCCAGACTGATATTTTTGTTGTTGCTGCTGTGAGAAGGAAAAAGATGACTGTAGAATATTACTTATGCATTGGTGCCCTGCAGTAATATTGCTGCTACCTGGGTTATCAGGGATTTAAAAATAAAACCCAACTATAAGCCATATATGAGGTAGAAACCCTGAGGCTAGCGTAGAAGTCCATCAATAATAATACCAACAATAATAATTCTTTACAAGCCTAGAGAGCTTTATATTTTAAAGCATTTCACACATATAATTTCTCTTGAGTCTCTCATCAGCCTTGTTAAGGTTGATAAGGCAAGTATGATTCAAATTTTAACTAGTGAGAAAACTAAAGCTTCCAGAAGTTCAATAGTTGACTCACTTCACAGTGTAGATTTCAATGGAGGTCTCACTGTATTCTCTTGAAATACACCAACTCTTTAAGAAAACAGAACCTCAGAGTACCTTATACGTCTCATAAGTCAAACGTTTTTATATATTACTCTGTAATGAGTGAGCCAGAAGTAGACATTTCCTAATACATTACCAGTTTTCATTTTCACCTGTTGTGAGACTTTGTGGGAAGTTGCAAAAATGTCTCCAATAAAGTCATACAGGAAAGTGTTGCTGAGGGTCTTTCTTGATCAGAGCCCAGAAACTGAGGCTCTGGATGGTTTGATAAGGAAGAATGCTTAGAGAATTCTGGCAGAGGGAGGGAACCATCTTTTATTCCTTCAAAGTACACGATGGTGTAGTATAAAGCAGGAAATGAAAGCCGATAAGGGAGGATCTCTTTAAAAATCTGACCAAGAGACATAAATTAGAGTAAAAAAGAACCTGGAGTGCCATTATTTCTGTTGCAGTGACACAGACTGTGTGGGAAAAAGTCTGTAGGCTGTTGTCCCTATTTGAGACCAGAGATTGGATGGAACAAATGGAAATGATTGATCATTCCATCTTCATTTTATGCCCAATATATTGAAATTTTAGAAATGTATGCAGCAGAAATTGACAGTTGGGTGATGGTTTAGATATGGGGTTCAAGAGAGAGGGTGAAAGATATACATTTCTTGAAATTGATAAATGTTAGTCTCTTTCCAACACAAATGATCCTGTGAGTCCTTTTTCTTCAATGTTAGGCCAGTTGAATAGCAATGATGTTCATGCTAATTGGCTGTGTCAGACCATAGAGATTTGCTATTCTGGGAGTTCTATAGGAGAGGATGTAAATTTACTTATAAAGTGACCCAGAGGCTCTAGAATTATTTACATTCTAAAGAGATGTCAAGAGAAGCCTCAACATTTATTGTTGAATACTGACTTCCTTAGAAGTGCTTCTCCCACCCTTGCCTCCAAAACTTCTGCTACAAGGAAAAATAACACCCTGATTCAACACACCTGGAGGAGAAAAGTGGCCATTCTGAGATCATAATCAGGAGAAGCATTCATACATCATTCTTGAGCTTTTTTTATGCTCATAATACAGAGTTATGCATTCTCCATGGTGAGGATCCACCCTTTCGTCTGACCACCTCTTCCTTGTTACGTGCGGTGGCATGTTGATGAACTGCAAACCTATTTTGATATTCTGGTAGAGAAAGCATAACCAGGAAGACAAATTCAGGGAAAAAAAGTCAATTACTGATTCTAAAGTTATGTATCAAAGATTTTGTGCATTGTTCTCCTTTGTCTATAGGAAGAGTTACAAGTCAGTATTGGTAAGTGGCACAGTATTACTTATGCTTCAAGAACAGGAGCTAAAAAGACCCCCACACACCAGAGGCTGAGGGCACATATCTTCTTTGTGTGTGTTCTTGTTGATGAGGAATGCCCACTACCTTCTCTGGCCACACAAGGAAATTGGGTAATTAAAGGAGTGATGGATGGTGCGCTAAAGTTTAAACGTTTTAGGAGGACCTATCTTATTAACACTTTAAAACAAGTGAGCACAATATCATTAATTTTGATTAATTCATTTGCTCTTAATATAGCTTTTAATTTGTAATTCTACGTGAATTACAATGTAATTTGGCATTAATTATACTAAATTGACTATAAGTCAGCCGATCACAATGGAAAATTACTCACAGCTGAAACTAAAACTAAACCTCTCCATCCAGAAAGGACGATGCTTAGTTAAGTGGCAAACACACTTTAGGCTCTTTGGCAGTGAGAATGACATTGGACCTGCTGAGGACTGTAATCAATTTCTTATTCTGCCCACTGCTGGGACTATGTACTCTTTGGAGTGAAGCCCCATATAAATCCAATAAAGTGTAAATAATGAAGTAAACAAAGGGGTTGATTTATCAGGTTTGCCAGGTCCCCTGAAGAATCTTTTTGCTCTTCTCATTTCATGTAAGTTTTAGGCAATGTAGAGGGGCTGTGTAGTGCTTTAGAATGATTAATTCCACACCCCTTGGATTCTGGGAGTTAGAATAGGCACCTACCCAAATTGGCCTGCTTCTCGTCTTCATGCTCTGTGAAACAGCTGGGAAATCCTGTTTTCGACCCCATGTGTAGTCAGTATCCTGAAGCCACTCCTATTTGACCTATACACAAACTGCCTTCTAGGCAGAAGGAAGTCATGCCTTAAAAAGCCAACACCACACTGAGAGAACTAAACCCTCAGGAGATGATGGAGCATGTGTCATTCATTGATAAAGCTTGTGGAAGGTGCCCGGGAGCACACAAGAAGTAAAGTGATCTGCTGAGGAATGCAGCCCTTGAGAAAGTGTGTGTGAGAGTGAGGATGGATTTGGAAAATACATGTGTTTGAACCATTTCCCAGATAGCTTTCTTTGACAACTGTCTTCTGAAAAACAAAATAAAAACTCTGAGATTTTGCAGAAAGTCATATGCAAGATTTGGCAATATTCTGCTTGAAGTCCATTTACATGTAGGTAGAACGACATGAATTTTGTACATTCTAGATACATTCCTGGTGAGCAATTGGCTCATAAAATGAGGCCTGGTTCAGAGGCAACAAATTTTGCTAAATATTGCACGGAAAATTCAAGACTGTTATTTTATAGGTCTTCTTTTTACCTTATTAGTTATATACCCCATCTCATCATTCTCACACCCAACGTAGCTAATAAAATGGCATAAGTTTTATATAAAAATTTTGAGTAAAGAGGTTAAAAGCCACCTTGGATTCTGAGCCAACAGCCGTCCTGTCCTCTGTCACTTACACATATGCAGGTGGGATTCACACAGTGCACACACTTGCAGGTAGACACGCATGCACACACACATATTAGATGCATATTAATCTTTGCAGCTAAAAGGCTTTCCTTTGTTTTGCAGCACTGACCTAAATCATAATACTCCCATGATTGGCTCGTTGGTCTCAGCATTAAAGAAAATAGAAAGTAGAAGCTTATTTTCACCACTCCAAGCGTATATATTCCATTCATCACTAAACTTTTTAAGGATGTTAATGCCAATAGTTTGTTAACAGAAGCAGCTGTATAGATGCAGCTTTATGGTGTTTCAGTTCTCTCCAAATCCTTTTTATGCTAGATTTAGCCTGGCCTATTGCAGAATTTTTAATTCCTTTTCCCCAGATATTCTTTTTGATATCCACATTGGATTGGTGGGTTCCAGTCCCTTTCCTACCACTTGTGGTTCCCACCATAGCATCAAGTTCTTAAGCAAAAACAACTCCTGTTTGAGGCATGCCCTCTGATGGATGAGCTCTTTTGAGCTCTTAATGTTCTTACTGCTTTTAGAGAACTGTAAGGATTTTGGGGCAAAGGAACTAATACTGAAGTAAGCAGAGCAGTGAGACTGGGGGAAAACATTTACAGGATATTCCTGCCCTTGGTTTTATCTTCTCATCATTTAACAGCAGCAGAATAAATGGGTCTGCTAATGAAACAGCACTGAGAGGTTAGGTCATTGGAAGCCTTTTTAGTCATTTTGTGCTTTTCAAGAGCGAATTTGTTAGAATTATGCTGAATACCCACTTAAAGCCTCAGCTGATAACCCTACCTGTGTTTTATAACTCTGCACTGTCAGAACTCATAATAAGTCAAACATTCTTTCAGTGGTGCTCATAAGGGAGGGAAAAAACCACACAAATTTAAGAGTAATTTCAGATTGTAAATGAAAAGGAGAGGCACGACTGTTCATTTGCACCAATCATGCCTTCCTTTCATCTGCTCTGATTAGGCCTGGTGCGGTTTCATCAGACTCCTCCATCACCGAGCTGTCACTCCAGCCGTCTGTTGATTGAAAACAATCAAGGCTCTGATGGCACAATTATTCTGACCCTTTAACTAGAGGCTGCTGTGATAATGAAAGGTTGATTATGATAGTTTGTGCCTCTTTCAGTTTGCCAAGAAGGTTAATTTGGGCATCAGACGGATGTTTAATGGGCGCTTGCTGGCTACACTGAGGTAAATGAGAACGTGCAGTCTTGGATATTGCACGGATATAGTTTGGCTGTCAATCATTGTCATTTGGAGTTTGTGCCTCACACTCTGGAAATCACATTTTATTTTTTCCTTGGGATTTAATTTATTCTGTGCCCTGAGGAAGTTCTTTCACTCGGTGACCTTCACAGCAGCTTTCTCTGCCTTTTTTTTTTTTTCTTTTTTCAAATGGAGCTCAAAGGCACAACACATCTAGAAGAGCATTTTTCTTTCATTTTCACTTAAAAATGGAAACTTTAAAAATCCGTCCTTATCACTGCCTTCCAATAGAGCAAATGTTTCCATTCCGATTGTGCAGTGGGGAAGTATAAACGACAGGGATACTTTAGCCAGTTTGCTAATGCAGCAGCTCACACAGTTGTTCTGCCCTGTTTCGCACAGTAATCAGCAAATGCAGTAAATTCAAAATGGGCACATATATGAAAGTGAAGGCCCCATTCTATCACTAGCATGTCTCACAACAGTTTGTAGAATTCCTGCTTCCAAACACAGCATCTTACTCCTTTTACCCTCCTTCTTGGCAAACATAGGGGAGGGGTTGAGGAAGGAAGACAGAGATTTGTCTGTGGAAGCACTAAGGTTTTAAAAGTTGCAAATTTCAATTTGTATAAATCCAGCACCTAATCTTGCAGCTATTTGAAGTATAGGCTAAAAACGATACAGACATCTAATAATGCTGGTGTTTACAATGTGCAGCTCACATTGTGTTATAATGAGCTTTGTACCGCTTTCATGCATACCCTTTAAATAAGAAAAATAGAGGAAAAGAAAAAATAAAGGAAAACCTTTATTTCTGTCTCCAAGCTATGCATAGTGGTCTCATCATATATTAGGCACCTGAGAGCTAGAATCGTTTTGCCTTTTTTTGTTTGTTGTCTTCATTATTTTTTTTTCCTCCAATGAACATTCAGCAGCATATTTTTACCTAGCCTGGGACATTTTTTCTCACATGTCAATTGGAAAACAATTAAGTCTATAGATGTTAAAGTGACAGCATTATAATTATTGTAATTTTACTTCAAGTGTTCTATTTTCACATTATTTTTTTCTTGCTTTCAAAAAACCCTATTTGTTTTTTAATAGTAAAGAGAGTCATTAGGTGATCATTCAGTCTCACCTGAGAAGTCTCCAAAAATGAATTAAGTCATTGAATCCAGTTGCTGTTTTAATGCAGCCCTTATTTAATGAACAGTTCTGTTTAAAATGTTTATTTAAAAAATAAATGAGAATGGGATTGTGTATATATGGTCTCACAAGATTCCTCACTGCAGTACACCACAAATGATTATTTTTTTAGCTCTATAAAATAGTAAAATAGACCTCAGGGATACTTCATAAAATTATTGCTTTGTTATGTCTTGTTTTTGGTTAAGCAATGGGAACTAAAAAGATAATTTGGAGAGAAGTGCATCAGTCAAGTCAATCAATAGTTTTTGCTATTAGAAAAGTAATGCGAAGTTTAATTTTCATATTAACTTGTGGGATCTGTGACAATGAATTATTTTATCTTATAGATTCACTATGTTTTTAAAGTAATGGGACTCAAGCAAAGGCCGTTTCATCTTAAAGAAAGCATAACTCATTTTGTCAAATTGTTTCTGGTCTAAGCCTGACTGAGTTCTGAGTTTCCCCACGTCTGTACTTTTTATATCAAAGTCATCTCCAACACAGAGGGCCTTCCCTCATACACCTGCATGACATGACTGCCACTGTCCTGCTCTCAAGCAGACTCTGTCCACCCAGACTGCGCCCCTCAACAGTGATGTTCCCGCTTGGGGCCTCTTGCCTTTCATTGCCTGCCTGTGCTGGCCATGCTTCTGCTACCAGGCTGGGCCTGGTCATGGGGCCCAGTTTCTTTTTCCTCTTCAGTGTGTCCTTCTCTATCTTCAGGGTTCACCTTGCTCTTCCTCCTAATCTGATAAAGAATGTTTCAGACCTGTGATTTCCCCAGATTGGACTCCTGTGTTCTTTCATTCGACATTGATGGTTCTCAGTGAGGCTGCAATACAGTCTTTCTCTCAACTATCCTACAGATTCTCTTTTGCAACAGCTAACTACCTTCTACTCATTCCTTCCACCTCCACAGTCCTCTCTTCTCTCATGAGTCTTCTGAGACTATCAGGCGGCTGGTTCTCCACCACAGGGCTATCTCTCTACATCTCTGACTTCTTTGCATGACTGCTGCACGCTGGGCTCTCTGGGCCACTTCTCCCACCCGAACTAAGCCCTGCCCCCCTCTCTCTGCTGCTTTGATTCCTTACATGCTTGATTTCTGTTTTGAGACTCATCTGACATTTATTGTTTGTAATGATCCTTGTGGAACCCAAATCCTTTGATATGACTACCTGGGCATTGGCCCAAATCTTCTCTGAAATTTCTATTTGGGTAAAAAAAAAAAAAAAAATCTGTGATCATTGTGGTGAAGAGGGTATCTTCTTTGATAAAAATATGATTTGTATGATCAGCTTGGCCAACATGGTGAGATCCCATCTCTACTAAAAATACAAAAATTAGCCAGGCGCGGTGGTGCACACCTGTAATCCCAGCTACTCAGGCTGAGGTAGGAGAATTGCTTGAACCCAGGAGGTGGAGGTAGCAGTACGCCAAGATCGTGCCACTGTACTCCAGCCTAGGTGACAGAGTGAGACTCTATCTCAAAAAATACATATATATATATATATATATATAAATTGTGTGTACTGCACTCACAGGTGTTGCAAAGTAGAAATAGAGGATTCATAGTTCCCTAGTTTTTTATACTATGATGAAATGAAGTTAGAGAAGGCAGTGCAAAATATGCTTTTTCAACATCAGTAGCCAGACTGAAATTCACCTAGTACAGGTAGTCAGTGGTGCCATCAAATTTATGTATATCCTTTGCAGCTCACTGACAGTGTAGACCCTGGCTCCCCTTCCCCAGCCCTACCAGCTGGCTGGCAGTGCTCCTTGTCCTATCCCCTTGACAGTAGAGTCTGGCCCTGACAGTGTTTAGTCCTGTGCTTCAGTTTATGGGTTCCCCCATGCCAGTCTCTGTGCCCCATGGCTCTAAAAGATGTTTAAAGTTACCTTTGACTATTCTTTTATTTTTATTTGGAGGCTGCCAACATTAAATCCTTAAATGCAACTTGGGTACTTTCTGGACATCTAAACTCATCATAGTACCACTTGTTTGAGGGATCTGACTGTCCCTATGTCAGTGACCTGGGGCAGCTGCTTGAGCCCTTGAGGTCCATTTGGTTATAATATTGAAGATTTGATTTCAGATGGTGAGCACATTTGCCAGTGAACGTGCTCTTGTGCTCTTGGCTCATTATTCTTTTTTTTTTTTTTTTTTTTTTTGAGACACGGTCTTGCTCTGTTGCCCAGGCTGGATGCAGTGACACAATCATGGCTTAATGAAGCTTCAAACTCCCAGGCCTAGGTGATCCCTCCACCTCAGACTCCCAAGTAGCTGGACCACAGGCATGTGCCACTGCAGCCAAGCTTTTTTTTTTTTTTTTTTTTTTTTGGTAGAGACAGGGCCTCCCTATGTTGCCCAGGTTAGTCTTGAACTTCTGGGCTCAAGCAATCCTCCCACCTCGGCCTCCCAAAGTGCTGGGATTATAGGCATGAGCCACTGCATTCAGCCAAGCTCATTATTCTTGAATCAATTCATGAACAAATATTCAAAGGCCTAATGCTCTCAGGATGCATGTTTACAAATTAAACAGTTTTTTTAAACCATAAAATATATAAATGTGCCAGCAACATTTAAAACACCAATGAAATGACAACATAGAAAGATGATTCTTGTGCGTTTCTGAAAAATCTGTCTACAAAAGGCTTAAACTTCCAGATTTGCAGGAGTCCCCCCAACAATTCCAAATTTCATTAGAATATTTTACAGGAACATATCAAGACACTCAAAATCAAGAATAAGCCTCAAGTTTTATGATATTAATGGAAGTGAATGGCAAATGAGAACGTTGATATACACTGATTAGAATCTTTCTCACCAAGTTTCTGACATATAATGGACACTTAAGAAAACGAGAAGTGTTTGTAATGGGAGATCCAAGCCAAGTGATGAAAGTGACTTATATGCTGAGTATTGTACAAAAACAACTGGGTTTCAGTCTGTCTCTCCCTTTTCATTCATTCATTCATTCATGCATTCGTTCATGCTTCTCCAACATTGAATTTAACAAAGCCACAGAACTTAAATTACTGGATTAGAATTACTGAGTTTATTTGTGTGAAATATGGTTAATCATAAGAGCTAGTTTATAATCTGTTGTGCTGCCATGGTTTTATTATCACTTTAAATATGTGAAGTATTTAATACTGTATAGCAAATTTCTTATCAACTATAGCAATCTCTCAAAATTTACATCACTAACACACAATGTTGTATTACATAAAAATGGTCTGCATGTGATGGCTTTATCATGAATTCAAAAGGATAATTATATTGGGGAATACCTTCATCTCTTGGAGGCATATTGCCATCATATAAATTCTGTACATTGTCTAAATATCAGTTTACCAGGCACCTTCACATGTCTGATCGCATTCAGTCTTCTGTAGAACCCTATGACATAGGTATTATCATACTTGTTTTGCTGAGTATCAGTATGTTGATAAAACTGAGTATCAGTATGTTGGTTTTTCATAAATGCACAAATAGGTTGCAGAAATGGGTCTTTTGACATCAAGTCCTGTATTCTTTTCCTTGTGTCAGATTTACCTCTATAGGCATATACCAATTCGTGATAGAAAAAAGCATCAGGATTTCCCTGGCCATTTCAGCTGACTTCACCCTGGTAATGCATCCTTATTGCATGCAGTAGCTAGGAAACAATGGGGGGTGTTGTGACCCACATGAGGTCACTGTAGTCCCTATTGCCAATGTGATACAGAAGGGTTTTCTTTTATTGACCAAATTGGTTTTCTCTCATTTTCCAGTGTAGTTATACAATATAAGCTGAATATCTCAGTGACCACATGCAAAGTTCCTTCAACATCTAGTAGGACATGTTATATAAATATGCAGGAGCTATCATTTTATTTAGAAGGCTCCTGTCATCAATCCAATATTGAGTAATGCTCTGATGCAATCCCAGCCATCAATGACTAGATGGATGAATATGGTCTTTTGGCTCAGAGACTATGATCAAACCACTGAAGGGAAATTATAGGGTGTTATTCTATAACTGTACATGTGTTTTGCTCAAATATGAGGAGACCAAGAATGGGTTTCATTTTTCCTATGGCATCATTGGCAAGGGTGGTGCTGTTTTTTATTGTCCTGTAGGACATTTTCGCCATTTAAAAGTTTTGTATATACTAGATATGGGATGGGAATGGTATATATACATATAACTTTTATTTTAGGTTTGGGAGTACACGTGAAGGTTTCTTATATAGGTAAACTGATGTCATGGGGGTTTGTACAGATTATTTCATCACCCAGATATTAAGCCTAGTACTCAATAGTTATTTTTTCTGCTCCTCTCCCTCCTCCCACCCTCCACCATCATGAAGGTATATTTACCTCTACGAGGTAAAGAAATATAAATATACCATTATATATAAATAAACATAGAGATATAAATATGCCCATTATATATAAATAAACGTATATAAATGTAAATATACCACTGTATTCCCTCATGGAGGGAATGGTACATTTAAAGACAGTCCAGAGGTAAAATATATGTGAACAATTTACTAAAACTTGAATTTATCTTTTTTTTTTTTTTTTTTTTGAGACGGCGTCTCGCTCTGTCACCCAGGCTGGAGTGCAGTGGTGCGATCTCAGCTCACTGCAAGCTCCGCTTCCCGGGTTCATGCGATTCTCCTGCCTCAGCCTCCTGGGCAGCTGGGACTATAGGTACCTGCCATCACACCTGGGTAATTTTTTGTATTTTTGGTAGAGATGGGGTTTCACCATGTTAACCAGGATGGTCTCGATCTCCTGACCTTGTGATCTGCCCGCCTTGGCCTCCCAAAGTGCTGGGATTACAGGCGCCCAGCCATGTATAAAATCTTATTCTGGGATTCTAACCAATATTACCTTGAAGCAGTCAGCTTAATAAATTTGAAATTTGTATTCTTTGGCACAAATTTTATTTTATTTTTACAAGAGATGGTATTATTATTCAGTTTCATAATATAATCTGATCAAAGTTCTTCCTAGGGAGAGTGACTATGATGTAACCTAGTTCTCTGCATTGGTCCCACGTGCATGTGCACTTTCATACATGCAAACATTCACGCAGACATTTCTGCTGAGCACAGAATTATAGACAAAAAAATGTCACCTTGTTTTTCTGAAAAGAGATTTATCAAAACTCTCTGTGCTACAGAAACCTGTGACTTGGGTACTAGATTAATTTTGGTTGCCTCTACCACCTCTAGGAAAATTAGAGAATTCTACTTTAAAATATTTTTGGTGGATCCATAGGTGACATATATCCTAGAGAAGGAGGAGACTCTCTCATCAACTAATTTATTTTAAAAATGAGAAGCCAAATAACTGATCCAATGTCAGCCATATACTCACATTGCCCTTTTAATACTGGCTTTCCAAAGATCAGCTTACACTGGTGGCTGAATCTCACAGGTAGAGAGGATATCACAGGTTATTAACCTCACCTCTTATCCTATCTTGATTTTCTCTTCATCTTGATATAAAATTTACCTTTTAAATAAATCCTCTTTTGTTATTGTTATAAGATTGAGCAAAGGGACAACTCAGGTCACTTTTCGTGCACCCCCACTAAATATCTGGAACTTACATGTGGCAGGTCTGAGGGTAGTTTTTGCTGTGGTTCTTCCAGTCCTGTGTATTTATCCCCATTTGTGGGAAATAGACACCTTTAGTTGCAAGGGCTTTTCGCTTTTGGAACTCTGAAGTATGTACTTTAAAAAATGTGTTTAAAGATGATTACCAGAGAACAAATCTTATGCTAAAGGTGAACATAATAACATTTACCAATCTTTCAATTTCCCAAAGTTTTAAAGGAACAATGAAATAATGTATTATTATCATCTGTGATAAGCTGAATATTGTTTTAAAAATCTGTCAGGTTTTTTTTCTTACAGTATATGAGCCTCGGGCCTCATCAGATTTGGTTCCATTGAAATATATTTCTTAGAAGAAAAAATAGCCTATGTGTCTTACATAAGTCTGTAGTCAGCTATAATGGTTAATGTGCAATCTCCCTTGAAAGATCTGTCTTACAAGGAAAATGTTGACACAGTTTTAATTATAGCACTCAGGTGAGCACTGTTATAATTTTTAATATTCCTCCATGGTAACATTTTCATTGTTCTGGTAAAGGAAAATGCTCTGATGCTGCGTCCCTAGTTTCTGGTGATTTTCGATTTTATGGGAAAGTTGTCTTTTTGAACTGAAACTTTTCATTTGGTCTCAAGGAAGAGAATGTAACTATAAGATCTGTCACATTTATTTATTAGTATATACTTTTCTCTCTATGGCAGTTGCTATTCTGGTTTATGACATCATTATTTCACCTTACATGATTCACATTAAAAAGGTGAGCTTCTGTGTAGTATTGCATGGCAAATCGCAACACCTGCTCACTTGCATTAGGGAAACATCACATTTTTAAAGAAACTGTATGTAATATTAAAAGGGTAACATGCTAAAGTTTTATGTTTATTAGAATTCAAGGCATTATAAAATAATATATAAAACAATGTACTTTAATATAGAATGATCACTGAACTCTTCCCTTTGAGAACACAAATTAGAAGATAAAGAGCATGCTCGATACTCTGTTTAGAAAGGAAAAGATTCATCTATGCATCATCATCCATTCTATTAAAACATGCTTTCCTGGCTTCCTACTTCTTGTTGCCCAAGAGCTCATCAACATGCCCTGCTGTTTGATGGAGGTTCAGGAGTGAGTTTTTGACTTGCTCCTGTGCCCTTCCTTTGTCTTTTTCTGAATTTGCAGAAGTGTGGAATTTATGCTGCCTTTTGTGCACTGAGGGGAGACTGGTTCCCTGGCTTACCTCAATGGGATGACAAGACTGGTAAGGATATGGACACTTGTGCCTCACAGCGTGGGATTCTGCAAAGAGAAGGGCTCCGTGTACACCTTCAGCAGAGCTATCTGCAACCAGATTTTACATAGGAACATAATAATAGCTGCCCCTGGCCAAGGAGCAGAATAAAGGCTATGAGCAAAAAGACCAGTCATTGCTTACTCAGCTCTTCATGATGAGCTCTGTGATAAGAACATCCTTTCAGTGAAAGACAATATTTGTAGACCAAGACAAAAAAAATACTTGTTACTTTTAGACAATGACATAGGGCTTTATTCTTTGTTAGCATTGCTTTAAAAGATTTGATCACTCATCTGATGAGAACCTGCTTTTTAAGGGCACTTGTATTTATATATATTTGCAAGATATAAAGACAGTTCTATGGAAGAGTGCAATAATGTTTATTCTTGAATTTGGGATGTCTTCATAATTAATGTATTTTCTGGAAATCGGAGAATAACATTTTCATTGTTTTGGCATTCCTTTGGGGTCATAGTGTATAATATATATGGATATATACAAGCAGTTGGAATTCAAAACATCCACTTCTTTAAAAGAATCAGGAATTTTAGATATCAAAACAGCAGCTTCTATCTGAGTGTGTTTCACATGAACAATAAAGAAATTAGAATCACAATATGAGGACTTGATAATGTTAGGAATATAACTTTTTTCATATAATTGATATATTTCTGAAATACATATGATTAAATTGCATATTTTAATTGAACTAGGGCAACATTTGTAGCATTTAGGATTATACTATTATGTTTAGGATTATATATCATATATTCTACTCTGTAGAGTAGCAATCAGTAGGGATATGCTGAGAAAACTAAAGGGAAGGGATTATCTGTTCTGTATATTTTTGGGTCAAGTTTAGTTAACAAGAAATAATCTGGAACTAAAATACATTTAAAAAATAGACCGGGTGCAGTGGCTAACACTTGTAATCCCAGCACTTTAGGAGGCCAAGGCAGATGGATCATTTGAGGTCGGTAGTTTGAGACCAGCCTGACCAACATGGTGAAACCCCGTCTCTACTAAAAATACAAAAATTAGCTGGGTGGTAGTGGCGCACGCTTGTAATCCCAGCTACTTGGGAGGCTGAGACAGGAGAATCGCTTGAGCCTGGGAGGCAGAAGTCGTAGTGAGCTGAGATTGCGCCACTGCACTCCACTCTGGGTGACAGAGGAGACCCTGTCTCAAAAAAAAAAAAAATTAAATGTGAAATATGTATTCTCATAAAAAGGGAAGCAGTAATTCAACACTCAAGACATGTCCTTTCCCCTCAGTATTTGTTCTTTAATTACAAACTCTTTAATTGGTATCATAAACCTACGGTCTTTATTTCTGAAGTAATCCATAAATGAGGCTCATTGAAAAATACTGCCAACCTATTTTGAAGCAAAACATTATTATTTTTAAAGCAGAATTTATTTTTCTAATTTATTGAATATAGAAGTTATTTTTGGGCCGGGCGCGGTGGCTCACACCTGTAATCCCAGCACTTTGGGAGGCGAAGGCGGGCGGATCACGAGGTCAGGAGATCGAGACCATCTTGGCTAACACGGTGAAACCCCGTCTCTACTAAAAATACAAAAAATTAGCCGGGCGCGGTGGTGGGCGCCTGTAGTCCCAGCTACTCAGGAGGCTGAGGCAGGAGAATGGCGTGAACCCGGGAGGCGGAGCTTGCAGTGAGCCGAGATGGCGCCACTGCAGTCCGGCCTGGGGGAAAGAGCAAGACTCCATCTCAAAAAAAAAAAAAAAGAAGTTATGTTTGGACTTAGTGCATTTGCCTGGATTTTCCCTTGAAATAATTATTGATGGAAAAATAATGACAAGTAGATATAATTAAAAAATACATTGTATAAGTTAAAAACTTAGTTTCTAGTTCTAGCTTTTCTGCTAATTCATTGTATGACTTGGGTTAAGTCGGTTAACTTGTCTGGTTTTGATTTCCATTTGTAAAATTGAAAAGCTTGAGCCAAGTGGACTCAGCTTTCTTCTTGATCAAATATTTTATAATTTATTTGAAGGTTTAAAACACTGCAATGCTTATTGCTTTGCCAAGAATCTCAAATAGAAGTGGCCAACACCAAACATGTGAGGGAAGAAAACAAGGGCTTATGAATCTAAGTTTAGGGCACTGTATGCTGCAGTGTGGAGCCTTGAGGGCTTATAAAGGCCTTATAAGAAAGCCATAAAGGGCCGGGCGCGGTGGCTCACGCCTGTAATCCCAGCACTTTGGGAGGCCGAGGCGGGCGGATCACGAGGTCAGGAGATCGAGACCATCCTGGCTAACACGGTGAAACCCCGTCTCTACTAAAAATACAAAAAATTAGCCGGGCCTGGTAGCGGGCGCCTGTAGTCCCAGCTACTCGGGAGGCTGAGGCAGGAGAATGGCGTGAACCCAGGAAGCGGAGCTTGCAGTGAGCCGAGATCGCGCCACTGCACTCCAGCCTGGGCGACAGAGCGAGACTCCGTCTCAAAAAAAAAAAAAAAAAAAAAAAAAAAAAAGCCATAAAGATGAGATAATAAAATAGAAAACTGAAGCCTGTGATAGATAAATAAAATAAATATGTGTGTATGTATGTGTGAATAAAGGATTTGATACTATTTGTGTAAGAGAATCTGAGAAATAGCCTAAAAACCGAATTTTCCATTTATGCCACAAGTATGTATAGCAAACTGTGGGTCAGGTGCTGTTCTAAGCAAATATCTGAGGATCAATTGGTTTGAAGTTGGATTAAGCTGTAGCTAATGTTCCTTTTAGGAAGGAACAATTCTCCATTGTGGTCAGATGAATTGGGTCAGGCATGGTGCTTGAGAGACCTCCTGTTGTACTTGGAAATGACGGTCTGCTGTGTTGCAGGTGGTTTAGGAAATGTCTTACCTAATGGCCATGTTTCCTAAGCACTCTTTCGTAATGTCCTCCTAAACTGAATCTGTTGTTTCTTTTCCACTCTTGCTGGCTTGGCCACCAAAAATGCTGCATGCTCCATTTTCTTCCCCATTAAATCCTAGAGTTTATGGTGATAGGGATTTCAGTATGCCAGAATAAATAAGATAGAATAGGATTCAGCTTACCCTGAGTTGTGCTTTCTCAGTGTAATGCCATTATTTTAAAAGCCACCAGTTGCAAGAATAATTTTTTTCAAGCTTAAGCACCGAAATATACCACAAAGCTAACTGTTGTCTTTGTGTTCTATGATGCCCCAATGATAAATCAGCTTTCCTCTTCCTGTAGTAGTCTTCAAGCTCCTTAAATGGGCTCCAGGATTCCCTCCACCAGCATGGCAGTGAATAGTGTTAGATGAGGTTCACAGCACAGAGGTGATTTTGAAGTGGCCCATTGTTTTGAATTTTCTTTGCCATTTTTTAATTATTTATTTGAATAAACAAGAGTTATCCGTGATTTCAGTGGGGTTTCTCCTTTAGATTCTTATGAATGTAAAAACAGAGCACAGTAACACTTTTACATTTATGTGTTTATTATTGCAAAGGCAAAAATGCAGAGTGTTTCTATGGCTTACTTTATGTTGTCAGAATCAGCCATCGATTTATAGACTATATAGAACCAAGGTCTCAAAAAATGCTACCTCATCCGTAATATTAAGCTAATTAAGTATCTTATATCATAACTTAAGCATTACTTCAACTTCACTGGATTTATACCTGCTTAAATTTAAAAAACAGAGTGAATTTCCTCTGATAAGGCAGCACTTTACCATAGTGGATGGAACAGTTAATAAATACAGCTTCCTAGAGTAACTAAATTCATGACAGCCTGATAGGAGAATACTGTTATGAATGGAAATCTGTCCAAAGACTTCCTATTCAAAGTGTGGTACATGGACCAGTGGCACATGCAACAAGGACTTTGTTGGAAGTGCAGACTCCTCATCCTCCAGTCCCCCACCTGCTGAATGAGAGCCTACATTCTGACCAGAAACCCCCCGTGTAATTTGTGTACATGTTAAGTTTGTAGTTGGTGACAAGATGGTTAGTTGTAAATTAGATTCACCTTTGATGTGGAAAAAAATATAAACCCAACAAGTAGGGATGACTTGTATAGTCTGAAAATATTAATAAATGATAAAAGTTGAAAGTTATATGAAATCTATGAGAAGTTAGAAATGTTGGAAAGAAATAAGATAAAAATATCTCAGAAAATGCAAACTAATAGTTACGCACAAAATATTCTGTAATACATAGTATTTGGAGAAATTGAACACGGAAAGTATCATGACACATGTGATGTGGGATGATAGTAGACCACAAACAAGAAATTAATCAGTAATAGATCACAGTGGTCACCGTTCCATGGCTAATTTTATTCTTTAGAGATTTTCTTAAAAGCATAGCTTAGTTGAGGCTTGTGTGCTTCTCATGCAGTTAGTAACACTGCTTGCTAGAAAGATTAAGATAAACCGGAGGGTGTTCAGAGATGGGCTAGAAGATTGATTATGGCATAGGAAGAGCTGATTTATGAGGAGAGAGAAAAATAATTAAATGGGCAGCACTATGCTATAAAAAGAGCCTATGGAGACATGGATATTTATCTAATGTCTCTAGTGCTGTTTCTGGTAGTATCTATGTGGATGCAGAACTGTAAGGATATAAGAATGCCAAGAAATTGGTTGCAGAGCAAAGCAATATCAGCTAGAATTACTTGACTAAATTAGGAACAATAGCAAATATTACGTTTCAGAAATTTTTCCCTGGTGCATAAGAAATGACCTTGAGCCGGATGACTTTATCCCTGAGAACTTTTAAAAACACTGTGGGCAAAGAGTGGAAAATTATTTATCAAGTTGCTGAACAATCTCCCCAGAAATAATTGGAACCCCGTGTCTTGAAAATTCCAAGATTAGGGTAGAGAAAATCTAGGGTGCAGCATGTGGGAACTGTCTCCACTTCTGGCAGAGACCTGGTGATTGATGAGTACCATTTTTCCATATCACTCATTTCTTTTGCAATATCTTTGATTATTGCAGATATTACCATACATAGATAATTTTTTGTCAGGTTGGTATCTTATTTAGTTAAAAATGCTACCTTCTATAAAAGCATCTAGAGTGTATCGCTTGTTTGACCTCTACTGTGTCTGCCTCCTTGGCACCTAGCGACATTTCCTTTTTCATTTCTCTCACTCTGTCACTCATTAAGAGATGCAATTCATGACGTAGCAGAAGTGAATTCACTTCCACGTTCACTTCATTCAGAAAACTAAAAAGACAAGCCCAAAATGCATCTTGCCTTTCTGGAGCCCTTTTTCAACTGGATGCAGAAACTCTGAATGTCTGAAATCATCTAGTGCCTTAGAGAGTTTAGTGATTCTTTTCACCAGGTTGAAAACCCAGTTTGTGTTTGCCAAGGAGCAGTGGTCTGAGAATACCACATTTCCTCTTCCCTCCCTCAGTACATTTCCCCTGATCCCCCAGTAAAATCTGTTATCTGAACAGGGAAGCCCAGAATCCTGATTCCATGGTTCAAAAAGGAAGTAAAGCACGATAAAATTGAAGCAGGATATTTTCCTTGACAGCTTTGCAGGTGGGAACCGGAGCACGGGCGATGGAGCTAGCTGGCTATTTCGGTGCCGGCAGGGGCAAACTCAAAACAGAAGCCTGCTGCTGTTGGTGTGGGGATGGTTGTGGCAATTCACATTGTTCTGAATTGCTTAGCTGATTGCTGGGCCAAATGCTTATTCTACTTAGTAACATTTCTGAAGTTTGTAGCAAAACCTTAACATTATAAAAGAACAGATAAGGAGCCATTTCAAACCACAAAGGAAGAAAGGAAAGATACCACAGAAAAGTCTGGGGGCGGTCTTAGCCAACCACCTGTTACATCTGGGACTGGGTCCAGTCCAGGGCCCTTCCAGCAACACTGAGGAGTGGCCTTGGCCAGATGCCTTCAGTTGCCCCAGGACTTTATTCTGGTCCCACATGGTGGCTAAGCCTCCATGAAGGGAAACAGAGCCAACATTCCTTTCACCTGCAGGAAAGAGAGAGATGGCAGTGTTGCATCCTGTCCCCTGCAAGAGGCATAGCTCAGAAGAAAGTCTGAGGACAAGAAGAGACAGATCTGCATTTTACTCACCCTTCTGATGTATCCTAGGCAGGCTCCCAGAGGAAGATCCTGGGCGGGCCTCCAGTTTCCCTGACCCCTTCACGGGCAGGAACTGGAATGCGGGTGCTGGAGCTAGCCAGCCACTTCAGTGCCAGCAGAGGTAAACTTCACTCACTCGAACCCGCTGCACCCAACCCCTCATGGGAGGGAACATGCAGGTGAGTGAGTGCAGGACCTGGCAAGTGCTTTTGGGCACTGGCAGGAGCAAAACTCTGTGCAGGCCCCACCACAGCATCTAGTGGGGAGTGCCTGTAGCCCCCAAAGCTCCAGAAGGAGTGTTACGGTACACCTTCTTTTATCTTTGCCATCTGTGGATGGCTTAAATATTAACAGCTCAGTGGAGGGTCACCCTCTTGGCACCTGAGTTCTTGTCTGGCGTTCAGGAGGAATGAAGTCACACAAACAAGTTGAAGACGGTAAATGTGGGGGATTTTATTGCCAATGAAAGTGACTCTTAGTAGAAAGGGGAGCTGGAAAGGGGATGGGGTGGGAAGGTAATCTTCCCCTGAAGTCTGGCCATCCCCTGTTGGACTCCTCTCTGAAGCTATGCTGTCAAGCTGTCCCTCTGAAGTCAAGCCGCTTCTCTCCAACTATAGTCGCTGACATTTAGCTGCTTCTTCTCCTCTTGATGTTCAGTCACTTCTCCTCTCTGCTGGCTGTGTCAGGGGTTTTTATGGGTACAGGATGGAGGGTGGGGTGGATCATGGGTGGTTTTGGAAAAGTCAACATTCCAGCATGAAACAGGAATGTATGTTCTCACTTTGGGCTGCGGTGCCAGGCTTGAGGGTGGGGCCCTCAGTGAGGACCCACCTTCTTCTGCCCAGAATTTCCTGCCTCCTGTCCCTATCAAAATTATTTAATATTCTATTTCTTTGCTTCATTCTTTCCTGCTAATTCCTTCAGACTCACATTCACATTGTCTGGGAGATCTACTTTAATGTAAGTGCTGCTAAGAATAATTCATATCAAACATGTTGACTGAGATGTTAGATATACTTCATTATGCTGGTGTGTGGGAAGGTTTGCCAAACTTAACTATTAAGTCACACTAATTAAATTACTTTAGGTGCTCCATAAATGAATTGTGGTTTTTTCATTGATGATTTTTTTTTTCCTGAGATGGAGTCTTGCTCTGTCGCCCAGGCTGGAGTGCAATGGTGCGATCTCAGCTCACTGTAAGCTCCGCCTCCCGGGTTCAAGCAATTCTCCTGCCTCAGCCTCCCGAGTAGCTGGGACTACAGGCACGTGCCACCACGCCCAGCTAATTTTTGTAGTCTTAGTAGAGACAGGGTTTCACCATGTTGGCCAGGCTGGACTCAAACCCTTGACCTCTTGATCTGCCTGCCTAGGCCTCCCAAAGTGCTGGGATTACAGGCGTGAGCCACCATGCCTGGCCCTGATGAATTTTTTTAATTTAAAAAAAAAAGGAGAATTTCTTAAAACTAAAGCAGGTACATTGTCATAAATAACAAAATGAAACAATATTCTTTATTATTTAATAATAAATATATAATTTTATTTATAAAATTATTATAAATAACAAAATTAAACAATAATTTTTATTATGTATGACAATGTACCTGCTTTAGTTTTAAGAAATTCTCTTTGCTCATATCAAAATGTTATAACTCCTTTCCTTCTTAGAAGAGATCTGAAAGGAATAAAAAGGTTAGGATTACATTCTGCTATTATGTTCATAATACAAAGATG
Source organism: Pan troglodytes (assembly GCF_028858775.2). NCBI lineage: Eukaryota > Metazoa > Chordata > Mammalia > Primates > Hominidae > Pan > Pan troglodytes. The sequence goes on from NC_072403.2 coordinate 109,053,763, forward strand.
ATCTCCTCTATATTCTGTTTTTGTGTAAATGACTCTAACAAATTTCCAGTATCTTACATGTGCAAATTACAACTGTCTTCAATGTAAAAGTTAATTGAGAGAAAAATTAATAGGTTAGAATCTTACTTTTTCTTTTCTTGCTTCCTGACTGTTATACCTACTAAAGGGATGTGGGGTGGGAGGGGGAGTCTTTTCTTTCTAAATCATTCTGCTAGTGTTATGTTGATTTTCTCTCAAGTACACCCTGTGGTCTCAGATGATCACATATTTTCTTACGTTACTCATATTGATACAGCACCTTGGCTTATGGGTTGACATATATTACCTGAGCTTTGATGACACCTCCCACCATTGACATTTCCTGGTGGTGGGGTGTACTGAGCCTCTTATGCATGAAACATAAGGGAACAGGCTGTCTCACAACAGTATTTTCATTCTTTGAAAATCAATTACTGTTCACCCCAAATGGTATCTGAAGCCCCCATCAGTGTTGCTTCACATTGTTTCTTACCCCTACAGCAATGTCTTGAGTGCTTTTGTGTCTTTGCTGAGACAGAAAAAAAGTTCCTCACATGGGCTTCAAAATATTCCAGTTATACTGTTTGTAAGAAAGTTTGTATTATTACCTGCCTGGAAGAATACAGGTAACCTACCTATATGCTGTTGCTTTCTCTCTTTCTTTCTTACCTTTGTGTCTCCTCTCATCTCACTTCCCTCTGTTTCAGCTAGCTGTGAGGTGGTTGGAACACAACTGCCACTACCAGTACATGGACGAGCTCCTGCAATACATCCGCTTTGGCCTAATGGATGTGGATACTCTCCATACAGTTGCCCTGTCCCACCCCCTTGTTCAAGCAAGTGAGACTGCAACAGCCCTTGTCAACGAGGCCCTGGAATACCACCAGAGCATCTATGCACAGCCTGTCTGGCAGACTCGCAGGACCAAACCACGGTTCCAGTCAGACACTCTGTATATCATTGGTGGGAAAAAGCGCGAGGTCTGCAAGGTCAAGGAACTTCGGTACTTCAATCCTGTTGATCAGGAGAATGCTCTCATAGCTGCCATTGCCAACTGGAGTGAGCTGGCTCCCATGCCTGTGGGAAGGAGCCACCATTGTGTGGCAGTCATGGGGGACTTCCTGTTTGTGGCAGGAGGGGAAGTTGAGCATGCCAGTGGCCGGACGTGTGCTGTGAGGACTGCCTGTCGCTATGATCCCCGCAGTAATTCCTGGGCAGAGATAGCACCCATGAAAAACTGCCGGGAGCATTTTGTGCTGGGTGCCATGGAGGAATACCTCTATGCAGTTGGGGGCAGAAATGAACTGCGCCAGGTTCTGCCTACAGTTGAGCGATATTGCCCCAAGAAGAACAAATGGACTTTTGTTCAGTCCTTTGACAGATCCCTTTCATGCCATGCTGGATATGTGGCTGATGGTCTTCTTTGGATATCAGGTAGAACATACCTCATGTTGGATTTATCAAAACACACTTTCATTGTGGTATATATTTAAAAGTCAAGCTTTAATACTTGGCCATGTGTAATTGAAAGATTGAACCAAGCATGCCATTTTAGCTAATTAACATTCATTTATTGAGCACCTACTCTAGAGAGCAATGTAATTGGAAATAATACGCCTTTCTGTGACTTTCTGAGTGACTAATGGAATAAAAATTCAAGGTGGAAATTGTTGGTCCATCACAACTGTTTTTTTCCTACCAGAACTTCTCCTGTCAGCTCTTGATTATTCATGGATTGTATTGCACAGCTTGTGGTTTATCTAGGTCCTTTGCTTTTTCTTTCACCCCTGGCTACCTGACTAGAGCCATTTCATCAAAGACAAGGCAAGAGAAGTATAAGCCCAGTTAATCCATTTTTCTGGGTATAGCAATAGGTATATATCCAAGTAATCACTATGCTGTGCATTGAGAGAAGGGATTTAAGTTACCAAAGCAAAGTTGTTGTTGTTGCTGTTTCAGATAGGGTCTCACTCTGTTACCCAGGCTGGAGTGCAGTGGTGCCATCTCGACTCACTGCAACCTCCACCTCTCAGGCTCAAGTGATCCTCCCACCTCAGCCTCCCAAATAGCTGGGACTACAGGAGCACACCACCACACCCAACTAATTTTTGTAATTTTTGTCGAGGCAGGGTTTCACTACATTGCCCAGGCTGCCCTCGAACTCCTGAGCTCAAGCAATCCACCAGTCTTGGCCTCCCAAAGTGTTGGGATTGCAGGCGTGAGCCACTGTGCCCAGCCTAAAACAAAGTTTGTTTGTTTTTAATTATCTGTGAATGGTAGTTACTTGTGCCATTCTAACCCTTCATTCCTATTTACTCTCCTATTTTTACTGATGGTACAATTTGAGCTCTAGTTTACCTTTTCATCTCTTTTGAAAACCTTTTCATTATGGAAAAAGTAGGGAGACTAGAATAATGAACCCCATGTACCCACAACCCAAAATCCACAGTTAACTACTCCTTGCCAATCTTGTTTTCTCTACACCCACAGACCTGTCACACCCCTCTGGGCTGCCTTTTTGCTTATACAGAAGGAGTCTGTGAGGCATATGCTATCAACATCACATTATCAACATGTGTTTTCAATCTTAGTTTTGAGAAAGGCCCTAAGTGTTCTCCTTTGAAAGGTTTTTCTATCAGGAAGAAAGCTGCATTTTCTCCCAGTTGGAAGATACTCATATTGTAACCCAAATGGAACTTGTTGGATTTCTGTGTCATCAAGCACTAAGAGGAATAGAAAGGGTAAAAAACTTAAATATTAAGAATAACCCTGATGTTTGTACTTGGAAGAAATCATTACTTTTAAGTACACCTGCAAAGGCTTCTCAGCTTTCCTCAATAATCGTCTCTAGTGTTCTAACACCTGCTCTGACAAAATTCTCCCTTGCACTTCTTTAAATTCATTTGGACTTTGACTGTTTGTTCTTCTGCTGTCCTCAATAACCAGGAAGATAGTCACAGGCTCAGCTTCTCTGAGCGGTGCCTCAGTTATTGGCAATTCACTGATTTTTATTGACAGAACCTAGCTCACATCAGGGTTTAAGTGCTCAATAAATTAATGAATGAAGGGAAGACTAGGACTAAGGAAGCAGACAGATGCAGTGGACCCAACATTTACTGGCTCTATACCAAAGAAACATTAGAAACAAGTATGTATGTTAGTATATGTAGATATATTTAAATTAAAACCTCATTTATCTAATTACTGTTCCTTTTTCTTTAAATGTATATTTCAACAGTTAATAACCACCAAGACTATATTCTTTTAGCTGTGCTGGAGAAATTTCAAGCTAGGCAGCAAATAAGTCTTTGCTAACAGAAGGAACAGATCTGTACTTGTCTTGGATGGCAAAACAACGATGGGTTTATGAAATCAATGCCATTTATGTTTTCTCCCAATTGACATTCCTTCCATTGACTCATTTAGTTTCATATATTATTAATATACTGTATTCCTAAATTTTGCACTGCATTTTCTAAGTTTTGTATGAATTTCTCATAAATATTTTAATAAATATTCCTTGTGTTTTGGCTGTAAACCTAGCTTGTAAAAGAATGCTGGGGTTTCCCTTACATAGTCTTAAAGATATGATGATTTAATACCTTCTTCAGTGAGGCCTTAAGAAAGCACAGAAGCTCCTCTTAGACTCGCTAGATCCGTCGTCCTGGTATCAAGCTGACTTCCCTTTCAATATGTGTCTATATGTTTCCTTTTCCATTTTATTAAATCTATCAACCTATTACAGATCCTTATTGCTATCTCACTTTGTTTTTCTCCTACTGTGAAAGGAAATACATTTTCTTTGTTCTTCTTTTGCACTAATATATGCTGCCTCTGTTAACCAAACTTAATGAAAACAATCACAATTTTCTCAGGTTTGTTTCTCCCTACTGTGTACTTGAGATGAGAAACTCACTTTGCTGTGTACAGTACAATATCTTTAATTGGAAAGAAGAGGAAATCGCCAGTGACATTTCTAATACCTTCAGTCGTCTGCCTCTTTCCTCAGGCCCAGCTTATGATAAATCAATTGTGAATCTAACCATGAATAGGGAGGGGTGACTAGATTTGCTAATGGGCCCCTTAACAAAAATACAGGTATAGTTCACCCTGCCTATCACTGAGTTGGGAATGTAACCTGATTTATTGGAGCAGATGAAAATGTTTGAGGCTATTCCTTATCCTTTACCAAATAATCATGTATTTCCAATTTAATTGATGGGGATTGCGTCATTGGCATCCTTCTGGTATTTTGCAAACTTTGCCTGAGGTGGGGGTAGTATGGATTATAGAAGGTGGATTTTAGGGTCTTGGTTCTGCTCTCTAGAACACAGAATGAATGTTTCTTTAGAGACTTGACATTTCCAGCGTGCTCACTCCCTCTCCACACCTCTCCCCCATTTTGGTCCATTTTGGGGTCAGGAAATCTTGAAACCTGTTTATAGTTTTTAAAATTATGACAAGCCAAAAGGAATCCAGAAAATCATGCTGTGTGTACATATCCATTAGCATTTAATTAAAGATGTTAGAGTCGAATTTTACGGGCTCCTGTAGCGTTTGACATTGTGACCCAATTCACAAGTGTTCCATACCATTTTGATTTGAAATTCACAGTACCAAGGTAAAATAAGCTCTTAAATATCCTACAGCTGTGTTTTTAAAATATATGCTGTCTGTTGGAAGGTATAGTTTGTGAATTACTAAAAAGAACCTTTTTGTGTGTGTGAGGGAAAATTAATCCTGAGCTCATCATGAAGAACAGCTTATTTTTTTCATTTTCATCAAATGATAGCAAAATAAGAGGCTAACTGCAAAGTTAGTGCTTTAAAACTATAAAAATAAGACAAATGTTATTGCATTTACTCAAAAGCAATATTTAGTGCTTTCTTGATTCTCTTGGTGAATGCCACATCCTTGTAAAGTATAGTGCTGAGTCACAGATACATGAAATTAATTTAGCAAGCATACTTCCTGCCCTCTAGGAGCTGGCAATCAAATAATTTTTCAGATATTTCATTAAGGAAAGGACATTTGTTAAGGCTTAACTCCCTAGAAGCTATGTGTATTTTCATCTTGATTAAATCTATATGAAGTTTGCATTGCCCCATTTTAAATAACTTTAATTTATTCAAAGCTACTGACAGGACTTGGGTTTTTCTAGTATTAATTAAAATAATGTAAAATTTTATTAACATTTAAAAATATAATTGCCTTATCTTTTTGCAGATATTGTTTTACTTACATCTTGAGAATTGTAGACAAAGGCCGGGTGCAGTGGCTCACGCCAGTAATCCCAGCACGTTGGGAGGCCGAGGCGGGCAGATCGCCTGAGTTTAGGAGTTCGAGACCAGCCTGTCCAGCATGGTGAAACCCCATCTCTACTAAAAATACAAAAATTAGCCAGGCATGGTGGCGGGCGCCTGTAATCGCAGCTACTTGGGAGGCTGAGACAGGAGAATTGCTTGAACCCGGGAGGTGGAGGTTGCAGTGAGCCGAGGTCACACCACTGCACTCCAGCCTGGGCAAGAAGAGCAAAACTGCATCTCAAAAAAAAAAAAAAGAATTGTAGACAAAATATTGGGAACTAACAGCAGGCATAGCAGAGGCTGAGTTGTGGTAAGCTGAGACCACAGACCGTGGTCACACACACACAAAACTTGTGCTGCATTTCTTATCCATGATGAGATGCTGAGCTCAAGTTCCTAACCTCTCCAAGTCCTGTTCCGGGATAGTGCTGGAGCATTAAAGTAGCATATAGTAGAGGGAACAGACTTTTAAACAGGTAATTAGAGGGTGACAGCAGAAGTCTTTCCAAAGTACAAAAGTAGTGCAAAGCAGGGAGTGACTATTGCAGAAGGAAGGAAAGGTAGCACCTAAAATAATTGAGGAATCATTTTAACCCTGGGGGTGCCTAACTTAGCTGCGGGTCCATTGGCTACTTTCTATTATCCATTAACTCCTCCCTGTCCTCCCACTTGAACTTCATGGTCCAATCACTTCAATAATTATCTTGTCCTCTGGGAAACATGCAGTGTTTGACAAACCCAGTAATCTGCTTGTTCTGTCCCTGTACCTAGGTGGCTCTACCTGTGGGAGGAGGACAATTAGCAGAAGGGCTTGGTATGGGTATATTCTCAGCACATCACGCACAGTGGCACTCTCAGCCCTCTCTATCCCCTACTGCTACTCTCTCACCCCTTTCCTTCACTGGCTGGAACTTCTTCACTTTCCTCAAAACCCCCTCTTCTCAGACTCAGAGAGAAGATCTTTCCTTTGGTTTCTCAGAGCAAATCTAAGTGAGATAATAGGAGGAGGAGGCAGAGAGTGTGACAAGAGAGATGGATAAGAGTTTGTCTGGAAAGGGGCTAAGGGCAGAAGTTTAGGAAACACTACAGGGATATCAAGGTCCAAAATATTTCCACTGCATTTTTTAATTGGGAAAATTGTAGTGAAAGCAGTTTCAGGGAATTGGAAGAAGGTGGAAACTAGAATACAGTAGTTTAAGGTATGATTGAAAAGTGAGGAAATAGAAACCCCAGGTGCAGACTACTTTGGCAAAAAGTTAGGATAAAGCCTTTCTTAGTCTAATACTAATGAACAAGCATATTTTCTAAACTTCATTCCCCGAATCTGAGCTTATCAGACAACTTTCCAATTAACAGTCTGGCTTCCTGTATACATATAGGGAGAGAATGTGCTGTTTTTAGTTGTTCACATATTTTAGTTCATGTAACAGCCTCATTTTTTCATTATAAATTAATAAATAGCATTTTGGCTTTAGTAAGAATAAAGGAGATTAAGAAGGAAAGAAAGGAAGAAAGAGGGGAGTTGGCTGAGAAAAGGAAGCAAGAGGGGAATTTGGCTGAGTAGCTAGAAGACGAAATCCAGAGGTGAAGGAGGGATTTTGTTTGTTTAAGGATGCAAGTGCACCGAGCATATATATTACTAAGGAAAGAGAGTGAAATTGAAGGTGTAGGGAGGAGGGGCATCCATTTGGCTGGTAAACGCTGAGAGCATTTCCCAGGTACCAGGAACAGTGAAGAGTCCTGAGGATACAATATTGAAAACAGACAGTGTCCTGAAAGGCAAGGAACTGGGCAGGGGTTAGGTCTTGAACATGAGAAGGGAAGGACCCTTAAGCCTGGAGGGAAGGAGATAATTATGGGTGTGAACCTAGGTAAGCTCACAGGTGAGGGGCAGGAACCTGAGGAGGTTTCTTGTAGATTGATTCAAATGAGAAACAGGTCTGTCGAGATTGTGCCTGTCAGGACTAAGTAGAGGGCCTGAGGAGAGTGACCTTGGAATAAGCCTCTGAGAGAAAACAGAGGGAATTAACAGGTAAAGAAAAATAGGTGTTCAGAATCCACACTAACCTTGGAAACCACAAAACTGTAGTGGCTCTGTTTTCAAATTTCTGTCGTTTTATGGTGCTCAGCAGAGGACTGAAGAAGGCAGATCTGTGGATTCACTCATGATGAAAGGTTATGAGACTGGAATAGTCCAGAGAATCCTCCTGGAAGGAGTTCAGCAAGCTAGGATCTCAGTTAGGTGAGAGGCAAGAGCTGAAGATTTGCTTGAGGGAGAAAAGTGTGTGTTGTGGGAGTAAGTAGTAAGAGAATGCCCCCTTGTTGTCCCTGGAGGCGGCCATGATGTGAGGAAGCCACTTGCCTGGTAGAGGTTAGGAGGTGGATAACTTGGCACATCCACTTAAAAGTTCCTAGTGAATTAGAATGTCCATGAAGAATTAAATCTTTGTTGCTTTAGATCCTAGCAACCAGCTGCCACCAGAAGTTACTTTTTCTTTTTTTCACTTGTGCCCCAATCTTTCCTACCCCCCATCTGAAAGAGATGAAAACAAAGCTACTCTAGTATTGAACTGAGGTGGAAAACAAACAGAAATGTAGTATTCTACAATGCTTGTTAGAGAGCTAAATGATTTAAAGGAAAGAAAGCAATCAGATCACCTACATTCTCCAAATAATTAACAAAGCTTTCATCCTAAACTGTCTTACCTGTATCCCGAATAAGTTGCACTTTGTTGATTTACCCTCACATCACTGCCCAGGAAATGAGGCTTGAAGAGGTTAAATGACTCCGCAGATCACACAGCTTATAGCTGACAGAGTTAGAATTTGAACTCTGTGTCTCTGGTTCTTTAGACCATGCTTTTCCCACCAAACCACACAGGTTACCAGTTGTTTATCATGACAGTGAAGGTCTGCAAAATAGATGCTTAAATTGTAAAAAAGAACTTCCAAATGGCATAAAACTGAAAGTAAATGATACACAGAAGCAGAGTGCTATCTGGGGATTTGTTTAGAATCAACAATCATTGATTGTCCTTAATTGCTTAACTGTCCATCGTTCTCAGGGGAGAGAAGAGACACATAATGTCTTTCTGCGATTTTACGGTTCAGTTTCTATAATTTAAAATGTAAAGAGAAAGGTGATAAAATGGAACTACTCTAAAATACTTTGGTGTAGATTAGAAATTTTTTTCTGAAAGAATTACATACTACAGGAGTCTAATGGCCTTTAAAATTGGTGTTGTAAAGTTTTGTTTTGTTTTGTTTTGTTTAGTGTCCAAATCATTGGCTACAAAACTCTTCTCACGGAGAGAACCCCCTTCGTTTAGATGATTGATTTGTGTCTAACTAGATGGGTCTAGTAAAAGACGGTAAACTAAATGGTGAGCTGTATTGTTCTACTAAAGAATATGTGAACAATATCATTTGCTTTATTCCCAAGAGGAGAGAAGATGGTTAAAGCTACACCATAGAAATAGGGAATGGCTGAAGAACTTAGCTGATGGTGGAAGGGAGATAAAAGATCCAAGAGCACAGCAAAGCTGGGACATGAAAGACAGACAGAGGTGGCCTTGAGAGTTTGACCCTGCTGGGAATGTGCAAAAATATTTGGAGGCAGGATTTCAACTTTCTACAGAATGAGGAATGGGAGTTAGAGTGAATATTATTGAGATTAAAAAGGGCAGGTGAATCTAATTGATATCTGCATCATGGTTGATTTCACCCCCATTTTATCATTTCATTTATTTAAAACAATACATAATGCATACTTTACATATTTCTGGGTCACAAGTTTGTACCTATTTGCTCTAAATGACATAATTTCTATTTTCAAATGCAGCAACCCTGCCTTTATAGGTATTTTGTAAATTAGAGACTTTGCAGGTTTTGAGTATATTAAGTACCCATCATCTGTGTGGGTTCCTCAAGTATGACAGAAATAACATGGATACTAGTTTTAATTTAATGCATGGATTATGTATGCTTCTATTCAAGATGCCAACTTAGTAGAAATATTCTTAGCTGTAATTGTTTAGTATTATAAACATCCAGAAAATATGGACAGTCTAATGTCATATAAAAATAGGTAAGTTTGGTTTTGCATTTATTATAAATGTTCCTATGGTATTACTTCTTTTAAGGGCTAACAATGAGTGTAGCCCTCTAAATAGTGACTAATAGGAACTTGCACTTAATGGCAGTTTGTTCTTTAGGTAATTAAATTGTAAGCGTGAAGTTATAGTCTTTCAAGAACTGGAGAAAGTTTATGGAAATGGTAAGAAATTTTTATAAACAGCTACAGGATTGTAGCAAACTTCCCTCTGTGGATTGTCTCTATGCTGTACACTGTAGTTCATCTGAAACCTATGAGGAATGTATCATCATCACTGTTTTGCATATGAGGAAGCTGAGCATGGCTGTGTTAAATGGCTTCCCCAAGGATACAGTCATGTAGGACCCATGTTAATGCCACAGCCTGTCCTGAAACTCTTCCCTTAGACTAGTGTGAACCTGGCCACTGCAGGTCTCCAAGACAGTTGCAGAGAACTTGAGATGGTTTTCCTCAATCCTGAATTTGCTGGCAGAATTCCAACCTGGAGCATGCTCCTCCACCCTGCGTGTGGGGATCAGTTCTTTGCATCCCACTCTGTCCTGGTAGTGCGTTAGCACTGCATTACGACCCGTAGACATCTACTCCTGGAGTTTACTCTATTTACCAACAGAGGTATTTTTTGTCATTAAAAAAAAAATTAGCAGAGCCATCAGACTTGACCCAGTCTGACCATGTACAATGAGAGCAGTTTTTCTACACACTCTATTTTATGAGCACTGCCGGCATTGACCAGTTGTTGCTTTTGAGTAGAATATGAGTTTGAGAGTCAGTGATCTCAGTAGCAGAGACAAAGGTTGCTTGTTTGGCAGTCGCTTGTCATCTCTCCAGTATGCACTCATCCATTTGTCACAACATTTTGTGGTGAGTTGTACAGGGAAGCTTAAGAAAAATGCTTTTCTCCTGTCTTGATGATAGAAAGCATTTCTCACTGTTGGTAGCATGGTGGTAACTTTTCATTCCTTCTGGCAGTTTTTAAAGACTTATTTGACTTTGGGGGACCTTGCAGTATATCTTTAAGTCACAGTTCAAAAGTATAAGACAGGGTTGCTCATTTTCAATTTTGGCTGAAAAGTCTTAACTTTCACTGTGGCACTTCAAAGTTAGAGAAAACTTGGTTTTAAAAATGGATGCTGATATGAGATGGCATATTTAATGACAGATGTATCTATAGAAAGCTGTTAAGATGCAGATTATCCCCCCTGGGGTGGGGGAGGGAGATCAAAACTGCCAATCTATAAAATATACTCGATAGAGGAAGGCATGGAATCTATCTTTGCAAGTGCTTTGATTGCAGGGGACAGTATAGCAGCATGTGGCATCGTAACCCAGAGCAGACAAATCAGCTTGATGACTTTCAAAGCCAGGAATACTGCTGCAGGCAAGGGTACTCCAGTCTAGGAGAAATTAAAACATATAGAGACTGTTATTAATTCCATATCTATTTTTGTATAGTCAAATCTGTATGCAAATCCTTAGCATCTCATTTCAGCAGATTAATCTAAAAGCGAAGAGTGTTATGTGAAGGGAATGTAATGATAAAGCCCTGCAAATGAGTAACACTGCTAAAGAAATGTGGGCTGCAAACTGGGATGCTTTTTAAAAATGTATTTTAGTATTGAGAGAAAAATGATTTTTATTTATATGCTCATTTGTAAATTATTTCAAAGGGGAAGGCAAGAGAACCAGTTTCCAAGGTTTTTCTTTGCAATCCTGACTTGGCAAAAATTGCAGCACTAGGTTTGTTAGGCACCTCCTGTGGTTTAACATTCTAGAGGGAATCTATTAATATCAAATAACTGGGACTTTAATTTTTACTCCCAACTAGTAACTTAATATCTCATTTCTAAACATTGTCATTTGAGTGAAAATTTGTATGTAAGGGTAAAGAATCTAATTACTGAGTGCAGATTAAGAAGAAAATGTATTATAGATGCATTTGTGGAAGACAGTAAATAATAATTCTGAAAAGCATAGAGATAAATTGTATGCCCTGCTTGGGAGAGGGGATGTAATAGCTACATTCTAATCCATTGGTTGTATGTTTAATCTATAATGGGCAGAGTCTGATACATACAGTAGTGTAAGTATTTTCAAATAGTGTCATAAAACAGATAGTTTACCACAGTAGATATTAATTATGTCCCATATTTCTAAAACAAGTAGAGAAACTTTTGAAGTCTTTAAATGATGGGTGGAGCTTTGCCCTCGGTTCCATTTCAGTTAGAGAAGTGATTGTAGGCAAGCTGGACATTAATCTGGTGGTTATGGCTCAGATCAAAAGCACTAGCAATTATTTTAACCCTGAAGACTTGTGAAGTCTCAAGAGATTAAATTATTCTTGTGTGGTTATGCTGAGAAAGAATTATTGAACATTCTGTTTTTAATCACACAAGAAAGGGAAGGTTGGGAGTAAAAGCAAACACAACCCTATATTTATTTTGACACACATCTTGACTATATAGGCATTTCAGCCTCAGCTTTCTTAAGTGTGTTTTCCTTTCCTCTGATTTCATTTTTAAAATGAGATATTCGATGAGAAATCCAGAGAAGACTTTCTTTGAGGGCAGGAGGCTCATGTCTGTGTTCTTTGTGGATTTCTCTGCAGACAAAGCTTTTGTTGATCTTTAAAATCTTAAATCTTCAAGCTTCTGAGAGAATTTTAAAAATAGTCCTCTAGTTAATAATAGCCAAAGCCAATTATATGAAAGATATAATCTCCCTCCTGGGGTTGAGTGAGAGAGTAATGATTGGCCTGGATAGGTTCCTTCCCCTTTATGTATCCATTAGTTTTGATTGATTATTCCAGCTCAGTTAAGGATTAGACACTAATCCTCTGGATTCTTGTTGACTTGACTCCTAGCCATGTAGTTGATGGTGGTGACCTATTCAAAGTATTTGAACTGTCAAAGCAAAAACTGCACCAGATAAGGTTAAACAGAGAAAGAAGACTTTATTCAAGACTATAGCAATAGGAGAGAGAGATCAGAATACAGTCTGAAATCAATTCTATTAAGCAAAGTTTTTAAGAGGATGGTTTTTAAGCACTGGGGTGATTTAGTAGAAAAGTACTGAAGAACATTTCAGAGGAGCTTGATTAATGGATGTGTTGTACCCATGCAGTTATTTCTGAGTTGACAATTTTGGTCTCTGTGATTAGGCCATCTGTGTTTGGTGCAAATTGGTGTCTATCACAGTTAGGGTCCTTGGGAGACCGAGGTTGCAGTGAGCCGAGGTTGCGCCATTGCACTCCAGCCTGGGCAACAAAAGCGAGACTCTGTCTCAAAAAAAAAAGTTACCGTCCTACCTTCCCATAGAGGCTGGGATATAGAGCACTATCTTCCTTGATGATTACATTTCAAAGGGATGGCTCTCTGGACTTTAAGGAAGATATTATTGGGTTATAAAACTCGGCAAGCAGCTTTTAAAATGATTTACATCTCAAAGAGGGAGAGAAAGAAGTTATGATTACAAGTTTTCTAAAGTAAGTAATCTAAGAAAAGGGAGGTCAAGGGGCCTAGAGTCAGGAAGCAACCTATTTAGTTTAGTTAAGCTGGGGGAATGTTAAGGCCATCTTGGTCAGTATTTTAACAGTGTTTGTTTTTTAAATTCAAATAATTCTAGTAGGAAACTTTTTTTAGTCTGGCTTAATTTTATATCTTTATTGAAAAATTAGCTGCTTCTTTGTGATACTGATTAAAATAAGAATATTATTCATTTTACACCAGTGTCTAGAACTACATGTAAGGCAATATTTCTAAAGATAGATTTCTTTGGTCCCATATCCTTGATATTTTATTATCTAACATTTAATATCTATTGGTGATATTTTCTTACTATGCTGTTTTATGTTTTTTTTTAGAGTTTTTCCACTTAATGGTAAAACTTAAAGCAAAATGAATAATTTCTGGGTTTTACAGGTCTCAGTATACACTACAAGTATGAAAAGAAGTATGAGGACAAATAAGAGAAACTTAGCTGGAAGTGTGATGATTTTTTAGTGGTTCTTGATTAGATGGGTCTCAGGTCTCTTAGATCTAAGCAGTTGTCAAGAGGGCTTCGAAAGAGTACACCACAATAGCAATTGCACTGAAGAGCCCTAGATTTGTGCTGCCCAGTATGGTAGCCATTAGCCCCATGTGACTTATTGAATCCTTGAAGCATGGCTAATCTGTACTGAGATGCGTTGTGTCAAATATACACTGGCTTTTGAAGACTTAGTATGAAAAAAAGAATATGAAATATATAAAATATCTTAATAATTTTTATGTTGATTTCATGTTGAAATGATAATTGTGGCTATACTGGGGTATATAAAATTTATTAAATTTAATTTCACTGTTTCTTTTTACTTTTTATGTGGCTACTGGAAAATTTATCATTGCATATGTGGCTTGCATATGTGGCTCTTGTTATATTCTATTGGACAGCACTGGCTTTAGATATTTTTTGATAAGTAATATCAAGAGATATCAAGATATCACTGTGTTAGAGTACAGATGTTAGAGCTTTGAAATTGACAGTTTAGTGAAGGACAAGGATTTTCCATATAACTATGTCCCTGGCATAAATTGTATAGAGATTTGTCTATGTGTACTATGTTCACTCTCACTCCCTAATACTTTGCCCCTCATTCTGGCCATGCAGAACAGCTTGTCAGAATTGGGGTCCTCTTGGTAATGTCAGCATACTTGTTGCTTGCTCTTAACTGGATTGCTTCTGAAATGTTTCTTGAAAATGAAACTGCTTCAACAATAAGCTTCTTAATTATGTCATGGGCTCACCATGAGGGTATACAAACAGATCCTCAGCAGTAGCTAATTTTCCTTTAATTGTATCTCATTCTTATGTTGGAATATCCTATTTCTTATTCATGAAAAGCTCTAACACATGTTAATCCATTACAGGTGGAGTAACTAATACGGCACAATATCAGAACAGGCTAATGGTATATGAACCTAACCAGGTAAGAATCATATAAGAACACCTCATTATCTTAATTAATGAATTTTAAAAGATTCCAGAGTAATTAGTAATTGGAATGCCAAGTCTACACACACAGATATGCATCTTAAGCTTATATAGAGAAAAGGAAGCATCTGAATAAACTGCTTTTTGGTTTCTTTTTTTGTTTTGTTACTCAAAACATTTCAGCTCCTCTAGTTTTGTGCTATACACAATACATCACCCTTTCAGAGTTCTGCATAATATAGAAATGATTTGAATTGTCCTGTTGCAACATCCTTCTGGAAGGGGCTGCCATTCTAGGAGGGGATCATGCTTATGGCTTATTCTAAAAAACAAGTATTAACTTAGTATAGCCCAAATGACCTAAAACAGTATCTAGGACAAGTCTAAAGTAGAAGTATGTGAAGAATTTGAGAGATGAGAAGTATCTGAAGGGTTTTCATCTAACAGCTGGGGGTTGAATATGCATATGGATGGTGCCTGTACCGTCTTTTGTCTACATTTCATGTACACCCAATTACTATTTTCCCCCAAAAGAAGTATTTTTATTCTCTTTTCCATATACTAAAATATGGATGAACCTTGGCAATTGTCTGCTGAATTTTGCCATTTCTATGATTTTGGTAATGTAAATATTTTTGATTATGACGGTATTCCAAAATGATTTGTAGGCTTAATATTCATCAGCTGAACGTAATGGGATATGACCCAACAGGTTGGCTTTGGCAGTCTGGGTTGGGACTGGCCACCAAATCTATGTCCCTAGTGGACTCAGTGTATTTGGTATCTTTTTATTTTAGCAATTACTTGATTCTGTATTTAATGAAGGCATTTCTCTCTTTGCAAAGTGTGTTTCCTGATGTCATTAGAAGCTGTAGATTTCAGAGACCAAATGTCCATGGGTCAGCTGTCTCAAGAGGGATCGTTAATTGCAGTTGCTTGAGTTTGGTGCACACGTGGTTAAAGAGGAAGAAGGTGTTAACATTTCTCAAATGAGTTCTGTTTCATGTTTGTACACACATGCTCTTTTAAAAAATTCTGCTGGCATATTGTTTACGGTGGGTACTGGCAAACATCACATCTGCTTGCATCTTGCTCAGAATCTCAATAACTCTATCATTCAGCCCTGGTGCTTATTTCTCTTCTAGGCCTTTGTGGAGAGTCGATAATGCCTGCCATCTGCCACAGAGCACATTGCTACCTGCCAACAGGCAGGCTGGGGTGACCTCTGCTTCCCCACCACTGATTAGTATTCACATGCTAGCTTATTAGGAATGACCCCACCAGGCCTCTCTGTTTCTTTGCCTTTGCAGCGGTTGGTGGCTCACCTGGCAGGCACTGCAGTGAAGGAAGCTAAAGATATAATCAGGGGATGCAGGCAGGCTTTGCAAACCAGATGGCATCCATAGTCTGGTGGCAGGGGACTGGACTGCTAATGCAAACATTGATTCCTAATACTGTAATGGGTTGTTTCATAGAAAACACCTAAGAAAAGCGTCCTCAGAGTTTTGAGTTAAATACATTCATGTGTAATGTATTATAGATATTAGCAAAATAGCTGAAAGGCAGGCTTGACTATTTTATTAAAGAAGACATTTGATTGGAAGGAAATTCTTATTATATGTTCGAATGGGGGAACAGATAAATGCAAGCTTTTCAAGCCGTACAAATCACTTCTTTTCTTGAGTGTATCTTTAAAAGAGCTAGTCTATATGCCTATTAGTGAGTGGACCAATTTTTATACAAAATGTTTATTGTTGTTGTGTCTTGCTTCTTCCCTTACAGTTTTGTGAAATGGTGAAATTCTATGTATTCAAAACATCGTATGACTTTTTTTCTGGCCGAAATCCAAATTTTTCTTGGCAAAAAGGAATCTGGGTTCTTCCTGTATGCTTAGTGTTTATGTAGAAAGAAAACTGTTAGGGTTATTTACCTGTCCATTACTTTCTTTACTTATCTGTCCATTACTTAGTTGAGATTTAAAATTAAAGTCATATTTGGTCTTCATTTAATTTTACAATGAGAGCCTTATTTTAAGAAAGGTTGGGCATACTCTTCCCATTACTGAGGGTGAACAGGAACCAAATATTGAAGGTTTCACTATTCCCTAAAGTTATCATATAAAAAAGTCTTCCAGCAGGGTGTGGTGGTTCACACCTATAATCCCAGCACTTTGGGAGGCCGAGGTGGGTGGATCACCTGAGGTCAGGAGTTTGTGACCAGCCTGGCCAACATGGTGAAACCCCGTCTTCACTAAAAATACAAAAATCAGCCAGGTTTGGTGGCACTTGCCTGTAATCCCAGCTACTCGGGAGGATGAGGCAGAAGAATTGACTTGAACCTGGGAGGCGGAGGTTGCAGTGAGCCGAGATCATGTCACTGCACTCCAGCCTGGGCAACAGAGCAAGACTCTGTCTCAAATACAAAACAAAACAAAACAAAACTTAGTCTTCCACCAAAACAAATAAATGTGTTCCTAGAAATAACCTTTCCCAATTTGGCAAAAGATGTGACTGTTAATATATTAAAGGTGGCTGATAAAAGGAAGTGTGGGTGGTTTGTTGCTGAACCAAATCTTAGCTCTTCCACTGATCTCAGGAGGTTAATTTTGGAAAGAACAGCAAAGCCATTACCCTAGCTTATCTAGCGGCCTGAGGTACCCAATGATTATCATCACATCATTTTGAAAAAATGAATATGTATTGAACATTTTTCATGTGCATTTTTCTAAGTGCTTTATGTGTATTAGCTCATTTAATCTTCACAATAGGCTTATCAGGTAGGCATTATTATCCCCATTTTACAGATGAGAAAACTGGCACAGAGATATTAAGTAAATTGCTCAAGATCACATACAAGTTATAAACCCAGGTAGTCTGGATCCAGAAACTATTTTCTTAATCATTGCACTACTGTATACAGTATACCTAGCCATGTGCTTTCACTCTTAATGAATTTGCATGAGTAAATTCTCTGAATTGGGTGAGATAAACATCATGAAAATTTCAATGTTCCCCTGATGTAATTCAAAATGCACTATAAAATGCAACACAAACTAGAGGAGATGCCATGTGTAAATCGCAAAAAACAATTGGAATATGTGGCTCTTTTGTACTTGTTCTCATGTAAGAAGCCCATACCTTTCAATATATATAAACAACATTCAAACAGAATGTTGATCTATTGATTGATAAACATTAGGGTTCTCACTACTTATGAGGCACTCGTTGCTGTTTTCTGACATGGAGGTCTTCTACTAACAGAATACACTTAAATTTCTTTTTTCAGAATAAGTGGATAAGCCGTAGCCCCATGCTGCAGAGAAGGGTCTACCATTCCATGGCTGCTGTACAAAGGAAGCTTTATGTTCTTGGAGGCAATGACCTAGACTACAATAATGACCGGATCCTTGTGCGCCATATAGATTCTTACAACATAGACACTGACCAGTGGACACGTTGTAATTTCAACCTGCTGACTGGCAAGTACCTTTGATTAAGTAAATCAGGAAAAGTAGATTCAAGAAGTCACCAAACTTGTTTCGTAGACATCTTTAGGGCATCACTAAATATTAAGTGCATAGTTGTAGAAGAACCTGCATTTATTAACCAGAAAGGTGTGTATCATTTATGTTCTAACAAAACTGGACTCATTTAGGTAGCTGAGCATCTAGTTTCTCAGGGCCTATATTACTACCATTATGCACATCCTCATATGGCTGAGAGGCATGTCAAGTCCATTATCATCCATCAGTGTTAAGATGGAACTCTGATACAAGTAGGAGGAACCAGACACTGAAGGATTTAATAACTCTTTACAGAAGGAATTTATTGTTTACTTCTCACTGCTTTTAGTCTTATTTCTTGTGAGTTCAGGAGTTTAGGAGCATGGTCTTCATTATTTGTCACTGTCAAGTATTGTTTCTGGGAGTATTCTCCTAGAAATGAAACCCTTAAGTGGTTCTGTACACAGGAGTTTAGCTGCATTTCTGGCCACAAATACCCATCCAAGCATTTACCACAGAGCAACATTAGGTATGGACCTTCCTCATCCCAAAAAAGGATGAAAGTAACACGGTGAACAACTTACCCCTCATGTTTCTTTATGGAGTGAATAACTTTTCCCCCTTGTCAGCTGGCATTGTTAACATCTACAAGTGATCAGATCCCTTCCATGTCTGCTCAAATAATAGGAAAAATCACAAACTGAAAATGGTAGGTTGGGTTAAGACATTTTAATATGCTGAGTGGGCACTCAATCCCTTGCAGCTGCTGCTGGGGGAGGCAACGCTGGGAATCTAATCAGAGGTTTAGATGCTTGTATTGAGCTCCTGTTTTTGCAAAATGATTTTTGAGGCCCACTGGACAAGGACTTAGAAACTCTCTAAGTTTTAGCGGTACCTTAGGCCCTCGATTCTGGATCTGTGATTCTGCCTGCTGTAAGATCCAGCTTATTTATTACCCCAGTCAATCCTGTGTCAGCCCATCAATAAAAAGAGACTCTTTCACTCTGTGATGGCCTCCAGGGAAGAATATGTGGTAGTGAGTTATTCTGTCTTCTTTTTGAAATGGGAGGGGAAACCTTTCATCATTTTGGCGTGTCAGCATCTAGGGATTATCCAGGCTGGTCCCAGCTCAGGAACTTTAATATAATCTTTAAAATGTTGGGTATGGAAAGAAAGGTAGGGTAGCAAGTTGATCAATCTCTTCTGCCGTTTGTCTTCATTTGGGGCATGCTAGGGGCATGGCTCTGCTTTATTGGCTTCTTGGGGTTGCAGCTGTTACTTTACAAATGTAAGCACTTGTCTAAAAAGCATTTGCGGGTATAGAAGATGTGTTTGCATTTCTATAATATACCTTATTTCCACCACTGTAAATTAATGGCATGTGACATAGCATAGAATTCAGTTCTACATGGCTTACTATTGCTGTATTTAATGCTGTACTTACTAACTTGGCTGGCTAATAAGTGTTTTGGCCTGGTTCTGACCCGACAGATTCATTCTCTGAGAAATAGTGCTTAATTTTTCTGAGTACTGGGAGGCAGTGATTAGTTGCTGCAAAAATCCCATGGAGTATACAAATGTGCCACAAAGGAAAATTGTATCCCTCAGTGGCAAAAGGGTTAATTAAAATATGTAAGAAATGGATTTTTTTTCTTTTTATTCAATTCTCTTTACTTTAGGCCAAAATGAATCTGGAGTTGCTGTCCATAATGGGAGAATATATTTAGTTGGTGGATATTCAATTTGGACAAATGAGCCTCTGGCTTGTATCCAGGTGAGTGGTAGAAGTTCCTTTTGAAGTCTGTTCAAGTGGTTCAGCGAGGTTACATTTTGCAATGCTGCTACTGAAGAAAGAGATATTTATGTTTAGAAAGAGCCTTAACGTCCCGTTTTTTGTGCAACTAGTTCAGCCACTAAACTTCATCCTGTATCCTAAAAATGATGCCTAAATAAATTATTGAGCCCTATTAAAAATAAAAATGAGGATGAATTTTGAAAAATATATGTAATATATATTGGAAACTGGGAAACCGGGATAGCGTTCCCTTTCTCATAAACCAAAAAATTCTAAAAATCTTTGGCAATAGTTCCTTCACATCCCCCAAGCTTTACAAATACTTCCTTTCCACACCATTGCCTTATTTTCTATATTACAGTTCATTCATTCCCACAAATGCCACCTACAAGGGTGTTCTTCCTTCATGGCAGAGGCTGTGAGCAGTAGTGGTTTATGACTGGTCTGATAGGGACAGCCTCTGTCCCAAAGAATAGCCCTGGTGCATCAGCATATGAGCAGCCCAGGCTGGGCAAGTTGCCAGCTGGACCTTTCAGAAGAGCAATAGCCCTCATTGATAGACACATTCATAGTATTATTCCTATTATTATTTTACAGTTATTACCATAGTTTTCTCTTTTACATGTTCTCTGATAAAATATTGACATGTATTAGCCCTGACCTTTCTTCCTGACCTCCAGAAAAGTATATCCTTATAACTACTTTTATTATCTAATCGCATCTTTATGGGAAGATTTTTAACAACTGCATCAATATCTTTAATAGTTGCAGAACTGTTCAACCTTTTTATTTCTTTTTCAGTCACATCTCATAAAGTACATATATTTTCAAGAAAATTCCATGTTGTCTAAGTTTTCAAAATTGCTAGCATATAGTTGTTGTGTTATCCTTAGTTATATCTCCCTTTACATTCATAATATTGTCTCTTCTTCTCTTGATTTGTCTTGACAGAGGTTTGTCTGGGGAATTTAAAGTACTTCTATTATTCATATAGATGAAGATAAAAAAGTCAGCAAGGGTAAGGTAGATATGGAAAATATAATTAACAAGCTTGTCTGAATGGATATGGGTTCTGATTGAGCAGTTGGAAAGACTGTATTTTTCTTAGCATACATGGAACATTTACAAAAACCAGTCATGTACTAGGGTTAGGGTTAAGAAAACTTTAGTTAAAAAAATTAAGTATTGTTTAGTATTATGTATCTCTAATACAATGCAATTAAGTTAGAACTTAACAAAAAAAAAACCCCTACATAACTGGAAATAATAAAACACATTGCTATATAACTTATGGGTTACAGAAGAAGTCATAATGGAACTCAAAAAAATTCCCAGAACTGTGATAATAAAAACAATATACAGCAAAGCTTGTGAGATATAGCTTCATAAGTTAGAAAATGAACCAAAAAGTAATCTCAAAGAAAGTAGAAGAGGAGAGATGATAAAGATGAGAGAAAATTAATAAACTGGGAAACAAGAATACAGGAGAAAAGAATTATCAAAGCCACACACACATGAAGAGCCACATAAGACTTTAAGGGAGTTCACTGAAGGCTGCCTTGTACTGGTTTTAGTTAGTTAATGGAAAGCTGCCTTGGACTAGAGCTTCGTCCTGTCTTTCGGATAACAACAAATGAACAAACTTTTCTCTCAAAGAGTGCTTCTAGTCTTCATCCAAGCATGTATTTGGTAGTCCTTCATAGTCTTTTAGGTTTCTTTTTATTTTTTGCTTTTCAGAATTGGTAGAACTCAGAACTGGGCAACAGTTCTCTATAGTGCTGGAACACTGTTTTTTTAAATGGCTTTGGGACCCTTCATTTGATCACTTGCACAATGGAAGTAAGTTTGGGTTTATCATGAAATAAAATTGTAAATTTTAAATACATTTATGAGCATATTTCTACTAGTTTTAGTATCAGATTAGCTCAAGGAATAGAAAATGAGTGGAAATCATAACATAATGAGGAAATAAAGAAAATGCTGTATGTATCAAGTTTAGGAGATCAGAGTGCTGCCATAGTGCACATTTTTTCCACATCTCATATTTTGTTAACAGTCATGAATGTTAGTTTGTAAGACATAGAAACTTAAATAAAAAAAACTTCATAGTCGCATCATTTGTTTTTTGTCACCAAAGAATTTTTCTGTAAATGATCACTAATCATATACACTAATTAATTGCTAATGACATTTGGCTGTTTTCAAACAAATCTATCCACAAGAAATGAAGAGGTAAACAAATGCATATTTTAAACCACTGAGGATATTTGAGAGTATCCTCAGGATTATGGTGATTATCAAAGGGGATTCAATTATTTTTTTAAGTCAACACCTGTATTAGTGGAATAAGTTTCACCTCTGAGATTGTACAATAATATATTCTAATATATTTGCTTTTAAATAAAAGTCAGCATGATGGGTATTTCTGTGTTCCAGTAGCCATTTTGATGAACAGAATCAATCCTTTGGCAAATACTGTGTTTATTCCTTTGGCTGGCACACTGGTCCTACAAAGCACAGACAAATTTGTTATTATTTTTTTTTTTTTCCTGAGAGTGTCTTGCTCTGTCACCCAGGCTGGAGTGCAGTGGCGTGATCTTGGCTCACTGCAACTTCTGCCTCCTAGGTTCAAGTCATTCTCCTGCCTCAGCCTCCTAACTGGGATTTCAGGCATGTGCCACTATGCCCAGCTAATTTTTTGTATTTTTTAGTAGAGACGGGGTTTCACCATGCTGGCCAGGCTGGTCTCAAACTCCTGAACTGCCCACCTCGGCCTCCCAAAGTGCTGGGATTACAGGCGTGAGCCACTGCACCTGGACGATTTGTTACTAAGAGCCTTTACTATTAATAGGTAATAAGTATCCCTATAAGCATATGGATTATCACTTAAAGAGATGTTTGAAATAGAGGTATTCATGGATAGTGACATGTATCTTTCATTTTAGTTAATGACAGCTGGTTACAGGCTATATTATCATTCATTCTGAACTAAAGCTCCTTTTTTTAATGTTATGGATGACTATAGAACAATTGGTTTCAATACACTAACAGTAATAAATTAAATTGATGGTTGGAGAGAATAGCTACATGTTCAAAAGTAGGCCACTTCTTTACTACTTAAAGAACATCCAATAGAGGCAAGATGATGGGAGACTGGAATAGTATTTATGAGAAAATGCTTAACAGTGGAAATTCCTAAGTATGTCAGTGGGTTGAGAAGTACAGAAGCATAGTGGGGAAAAATCATATGCATACTAAAAATATAAAGGTTTAAATTTTTTGTGTCATCAGTCACAAATCTGTATAATATTTGGTCCAAGATTAATCCACAAATCATTAATCCAAGAGCATGGCTGATTAATGAAAGTCGTACTTAAATAGTTCTGAGATTGTTCTATTAACATTTGGAAGTACTAATTTTTTTTTGCCCTCAAAAGTACCAGCCAATAACTTCTCACTTAACTGTCCCTCTGGACCCTAATCCAAGCTCATTTAACTGTGATTTGTAGGATTCAACCACAGTGGGATGAAGCATGTCCAATGTTGAAAAAGCATACTTTATTTCCTGCTACTACTCTGATTTAGCACAGACTATTTATCCATCAGAAGGACAACCCAAACAAGAGAAAAGCAGAGATACTCTTAGGTTGAGATTTGGACTTGTTAGTAATAAACACTCATGGAAAATAATGGAAATAGATTACTGACGAAAGTGAAGGTGTTCTTGTTTATTTAGTGGGTGTGTAAACTAATGTCTGTCACAGAGGTTTGACTCTAATCTTGTGTGCCATGGATGACAAGTGGCACATAAAGGAGCAGCTGCGTAAGTGTGCAAGTGATTAGTCTGTGTTTCTAGATCACCTCTACTGTTATCTTCATTTACTATTATTTCTTTTTGGCTGGAGGATACAGTGCCAGCTTGGCACCACATTCTCCCAAACGCCTTCTTTCAGCCAGTTTACAGGGGAGTGTTTTGGAGAAAAACTGCCAATGCTTCCTTTTCCCTTCTCAGATTAAATACATTACATCTGCTTAACATATGCAGTCTCTGTTGGCCCAGGAAACCAGACAAAAGCTTTCTGGATGATTATCTCATTAGTATTTTGCCTTCTAAAAATGTTTTCAGTCAGGAGGGAGGGCACAAAATCCTTGCTCTTTCTGGGTTGCGTCTTGAGCTCAAATACTGGCTCCACCACTTGCCGTGTGACCCTGAGAAAGTCACTTAATTTTTTCCGGTATCAATTTTCTTCTCTGTAAATTGAAGACAATACTTAACCTTATAGAGTTGTGGTAAATACTAAATGACCTCTGATTTACTTTTTGTATTTAATGAAATACTAGCCAAAACCCCACCGGGGTTTTCCCTTTTCTCATGGGGCGAGGTAGTGATACTTGTCAAACTGATCTTGAAAGATTCTCTAGGAAAGTAAATGAGTAAGAATAATCAAGAAAATTTTGAAAATAAATGAGGAGTCTTGCCTTACCTAGTCAAAACAACTGTAAATGTGACACTGAAAGAAAATACATCAATTAACAAGAGAACAGAGAAAACGTTTGTATTTAGTATATGAGTTATTTTAAATTAGTAGTGACAGGGTATATTGTTCAATAAAGAGATTGGGACATCTAATCTTCCCTTGTTTGTTCTTTCTTTTATTCTAGGACTTAGTAATTTCCTCCTTTGTGAAACATGGATCCCCAAATTTCAAGGGCCCATTTCCTGTAAAATAATGCGTTGTTGAAGTTAAAGTCTTCTTTTTTTCCCCCCACAGACGGAGTATCACTCTGTCGCCCAGGCTGGAGTGCAGTGGCGCGATCTTGGCCCACTGCAAGCTCTGCCTCCTAGGTTCAAGCCATTCTCCTGCCTCAGCCTCCCGAGTAGCTGGGACTACAGGCAGCCGCCACCACGCCTGGCTAATTTTTTGTATTTTTAGTAGAGACAGGGTTTCACCATGTTAGCCAGGATGGTCTCGATCTCCTGGGCTCGTGATCCACCTGCCTGACTCCCGAAGTCCTGAGATTACAGGCATCAGCCACCGCGCCCAGCCTATTGCAGTTAAAGTCTTAAGCTTTATCCACACAGGTGATAGATGAAGGCATGAGAGTGGACTAGATCATTAAAGACGGGTACAAAGAGGTCTGTGATTGAAATATTGGGAAACACCTACGTCCAGGATGCAGATGAAGGAAAAGGGACTCAAGGTGGATTGCAATATGACAATGTCAATGACAAACTTTCATTTTTTTAAAACACTAAATCCAAGGGAGGCAAATGTTTAAATAGAGAAAAGTCAAATGAAAAGGGATCAAGATGATAACTGCAGACTTGAAAGAGCCTAATAGGTTTGACAAATGGGGCGAGAGCAGCTCTCCTGAAGAAAGAATTTTCCTGCTTCAAAGATTCAGCCAGGTTCAGTTAGGAGACAGCAGGCACTGACTAACAAAGAGGCTGTGCTATATAAGAAGAGAGAGGCCAGGCACAGTGGCTTACACTTATAATCCCAGCACTTCGGGAGGCTGAGGTGGAAGGATTGCTTGAGCCCAGGAGTTTGAGACCAGGCTGCACAACATGGCGAGAGCCCATCACTACAGAAAATTTACAGATTAGCTAGGCGTGGTGGTGTGCACCTGTGGTCCTGGCCACTCAGGAGGGTGAGGCAGGAGGATTGCTTGAGCCCAAGAGATCAAGGCTACAGTGAGCACCACTGCACTCCAGCCTAGGTGACAGAGCAAGACCCTGTCTCAAAACAACAACAACAAAAACCCAAAAACCAACAAAACAAACAAAAAAACTCCAGCATGAACAGGAAAGAACTGGGAAAACCTTCCAGAATCGACTGAATGAATTTTGAATTTGCTACTAAGCTGTGTTATATTCCACTACCTGCCAGACACTGAGCTAGATGTCATCAATTTTCACAACAAAGCTGCAAGGTCTTGTTTTCTTCATTTCACAGATGAGGATGTTTAAGCCAACATTATGTCAGACTGCCTACTAACTAGTTTGGGCAAGTTATTTAACTTGTCTAAGGCAGTTTTCTTAAATGAAGATAATGCTACCTACCTCATAATTTTTCTGAAGATTAAATGCTTATAAATATACATGTATGTATATATGTACATCCAAAAACATACTAACATAGTGTAGCATTTAGTAGGAGCTTAATAAATATTTCTAGTACCATCCAAGCAAGAAAAAGAATTCCTAAGATATGGTGATGGTGACATAACTGAATTTAAGTTCAGAATTTCTTTTATGTATACATAGCTTTATTTTGAGCAGTCATCTTTGATATACAAGCTTCTTCTCTTCCTCTTTTGTAGGTACTGGATGTAAGCAGAGAAGGCAAAGAAGAAGTATTCTATGGGCCTACACTCCCTTTTGCTTCCAATGGAATAGCAGCATGCTTCCTTCCAGCTCCATATTTTACATGCCCTAACCTTCAAACTCTTCAAGTGCCTCATCACAGGATTGGCACCCTCTGAAAAGCCAATGCCATCATGAACAGGAGGAAAACATAGCCCTGACTGTTGGATACTGGGCATGAAAAGACTCAGTGCTCCATGCTTCCTTGTCTTGCTTTATAGGTCTTATATTCAGATAAATTTAAGCAAAAAATGAACAATTTTCTAAAATACATTATTGAAAACTCTTGTCACCCTTCTCAGTGTATGTCAACATTCAATATGTATGACTTTTATTGTGGTATAGCTTAGTGCCAATTTAAGGTATATTGTGTTCCATGGGTCTTTAGAGCATTCTTTGTACACTTTTTCTAATCAGCACTGTCTTAAGACAACATAACACTGTTAGTAAGGCAATTTATTGGACACAATGGCGTCGATGATCTTAAAAATATATATATTCTGTACTTAATCCCTTTATTATTTAAAGCCGGGCTTGTAATTTTTCTTTTTAAAATTTAACATTATGCAGCCCTGCTCAGTAGAGACTCAGCATTATGACATCATAAATTTTTAAATGCCATATTTTATTCAAGGTGATACGAATAATAATAGACATACACTGGAACAGCAGTTGAAATACCCAGATTTTTCACCTTGGTTACTCTGACCTTGGGTCAGAACCTAACTTTACAGTGCTTCAGTTTTCCCACCTTTTAAGGAGGATAATTACTGATTTCCATGTTAATTTAAAAGAAC
Source organism: Pan troglodytes (assembly GCF_028858775.2). Classification (NCBI taxonomy): domain Eukaryota; kingdom Metazoa; phylum Chordata; class Mammalia; order Primates; family Hominidae; genus Pan; species Pan troglodytes. The sequence goes on from NC_072403.2 coordinate 109,080,630, forward strand.
ATTATGAGGATTAGGCGAACACTTTGTAATACTTTGCCCAAGAAAAAGAAAAATGTTGTTACTGAAATTATAAGGTATTTTACTGTCTTTAGAACCTTGTAATTGAACAGGGAGATTATTTTTGAAGTTTAAAAATTACTAGATAGAATTTGGAAATATGTTGTGGAATAAATGATTCTAAAAAGCATGTGAAAGAGACACACAATGAGGAAATAGGGAGTTTCTCAAAATCTAAACTTGTACAGATATCTAAACTTGCCTCAAGTAACTCTCAGATGTCTTATTTAAAATCATTTAGTGAAAAATGACATTTAAAGCTAAAAAATAATTTAGTTGTACTAATTATGGTACCATAAAGTGCTTTGACATAAATTTGAACCTAGAATTGGCAGTTCTAATAAAAGTTTTTCCACTTTGTTAAAGGTTATGTCAATCTTGAGTGCTTGTGGAATTCTTCACCACCAATACATATTTTATTACTATCTCTTTTAATAATGCATAGGAATTCTTTTTTAGACTAGTTTTTGGGTTTGCTTTGTCTATAACAAAAAAATAAATACAACAACTTAATAATAACATTTGAAAACAAATTTAACAAGTATAATGTGAGTTTTTCTTTTTTCCTAACTTCCTCAGGACCTAGGTCACCTTTATTAAAAGGAAGAATTCACTCTTTTTTCCTTGGCAGTTTAATCATTCAGGAATCCCTCCTCTTAAAGGAAATTGTTATTTTATTCATGTAACCTTTTTTGTAATCAAAAGTGAATAAAAACGATCTTTTTGTCTTACATACAGAATTCACTAACTTCATATATCGTTATACATAAAACATTGAAAAAAATATATGGCTTCTGGTTATTCAGATTTAAAGGGCATGAAAGGGGACTAGGGAGAAGGAAAACAGGTAAATTTTAAAAAGAAGAATAGGAATTTAGTATAGACAAACCTTAAGAGTATTTGGACAGTTCTGAACAGTGAAAACTGATATTGACAATTGATATTTAGAACGAAGACAGCTTCTTTAAATGGTTTAAGCCATCTAAACTAAATTTTAAAAATGCCTTACCAAGGCAGGAAAATGAACTCCAGTATTTCAGAAAACTTTTCAACAAGGACTTAAGTATTCAGCTATATTAATTTTTCTACTTGGGACATGAATTTTCTCTCTAGCAGTTTTACCTAGTAAAACTATTAAAATCTATTTGTATTCCCAGGCCCTACATCCAATCAATGAAAGGGAAAAGCTCTAAAAATAAGCTTACCCAACTAATAATAGCCTGAAAGGTAGCCTGAAACTACCCTTATTTCTGTATATATTTCTAACAATTCATATAAAACAAATCAGCATATATTAAACCCCTCCTAAGTGATCTTTATAATGTAATATTCATTAATATTACAGAACTGAACTCAGAATTTTAAAAAGTTTTACCAGGTTCAGACACATCCTTTACAGCTATAGCCAAGAGTAGTACAAAAACATAACATCTCTTCCCTAAAAGGGAAAAAACCTAGATAACTTATAATTAGATCCTTTTATTCAAGGTTATCAATAATAGAAATAAGAATTCTATTAAACTATGGTCATATGAGCCAAATTTCACTGAAACTATTCAAATATACATTTTCGATTTAAGTGAACTACACTATAGTAATTCATCTTCCATTTCCATTTTTACTCTTCAAAATTAAAGGCTATATTGTATTTGTAATGTAAATTATTATACTAATGTGAATTTCTATAGGAAGGTCATGAGACTTGCAAACATTTAAATATCACTTCAATATTTTACTTTAAAAGAGAAAACAAAACACAGTACCAAACAGATGATAATAGATATTCTTGGTGTTAAAGGAAAAGCCAGCAAAGATGTGAATTTCTAAAATAATCTGTACAATGCAATAACACTTCTTAGATCCTTAAAAACAAAATAGCAATTAGGTAATGACTAGGGTACTTTTCATACTTTTTCCTTCATATTTTCTTCACACTTTAACCACATGTACATCAAACTCTTTCAGCTACCACAGCATCTGAAAACCTAACTTTCCATAGTTTTACCACAAAGTATAAAAACATCAGTAATAAGATAGAAATTATTCCTTCTGGTAACATGGCTCATTTTTACTTTAGCTTCCAAACAGTGAATCTGTTATAAAAAGGAAGTTTTCAATAATCAAGGGCACAATGTAAGTTACATATATACTTTTATTATTATATATAATTTTATCATATGCACAAATAACTCATAAATATGTATATAAAACTAAAATGTCCACAATTTTTCTAAAAGCACAATTCACAAATGCAATGAATTGGATAGCCACTGGCACATCAAAAATTCTAATAAGTATAAACTGGTCAATTCCAACCATTTGGTAATTTACAATGCAGGTTATCACAGTATCAAAATACACCTTATTAAATTTGTAAAGAATATGCTATGTTGCTAGCTTCCCAAACCAACTGTTTCTAACCAAATAAAGCATATTATTTATATTGGCATACTATACTCTTGCCTGACAAGGCAATATTTTTAACTCTAAGAGGGGTAGGTAAAAGATCAGTTTTTTGGAAAATAAAAGATTTATATAAAAAGTCTGGATAAAAAAACAGTGGTTTAGTACAGATGATTCAACTTTTGGTGAGGTTTCTGTATCTATTTACCTTCTAGACATGGGGAGACATGAGTGCTATGATAACATACAGTTTGGGGAAGGCAGATTTCTAAAGGCTTTTCCTAACTGTAGAAGCTTGTCAAATTTTTATATAACATATAATTTTTAACTGTCAAAGATTCTGTGAAAGTACACAGAAGCAGGTCTGTGTAATTATTTAAGAACAAGGTAGTTTAAAAAATGTGTTGTAAAGCATGGAAGAAAATAATAATAGGTAAGGAAAACCCACAAACATCTGACTCACAAATATTTTCTTATACAGATGCTGAGGTAGAAAAAGTCAAATATGCTTAAGAAGAAAACATACGAAGGATAGGTAAAGATATACAAGTTTTAAACTATGAAATTCCTCTAATGCAAATGAACTCAATACTGAATGACTTTTCCACAGTCCTCCATGCTTCCTTCCTTGCCATGGAAACGTTCTAATTAAATTGAAATTTAAATCATAACCAAATCCAAATGCCTAATAAAGTCCTTTCATCACTGTGTTGTCCTTCAGTTGTCTTTTATACTCTATCTGGTATTTTATAGATATTATTTGACTGGAATACTCATGTATCCAAATGTATATTTTAATTTTCTTCCTATTTAAGTGTCTTCAATTTCTATAGGAAAGAGGTCCTATACAGTTTCCATGCTGTAAACTGAATGAGGCTGAGTGTAGGATGAACATGGCAATCAGAGAAAGCTGCTAAATGAGCCGCTTGTTTGGAAAGAGATAAGCTTGAAGATAAAAGGTACAGTCAGGTGGCAGAAAGTCTCCAGACTGAAGGGTTTGAACATCACCTTATAAACAATGGGAAGTTACTGGAAGTCCTCGAGCAGAAAAGTAACAAGAGGAAAACAGTATTTTAGGAATACACATTTCAGAACATAAGCTGTAGGAGAAGAAACCAGAGGTAAGGAAATAAGTAGTGCCCAACAGAAAAAACAAACAACAAACCAGTGGATGCAAGGCACTGCAAAAAGATAAAAAGAAGCCTAAGATCCTGTAATGGTAATCAACTGAAAGTGGGAGAAACATGAAGAACCTAAAATGCCTCTGACATTTCAAGGCTAAATAACTTAGGACAACAGTGTATTCCCTGGGTAGAAAATGAAAGCAGGAGGTAGTCTGAAATAGAAAGTGACATGGGAAGCTTGACATGTTGCCTTGAGATTTCAGGAGACTCCAACTACAGAGGTTTAGAGATAAATTAGCACTAGGTGGCTCATCATGCCTGTAATCCCAGCACTTTGGGAGGCCGAGGTGGGCGGATCACGAGGTCAGGAGATCGAGACCATCCTGGCTAACATGGTGAAACCCCGTCTCTACTAAAAATACAAAAAAAATTAGCCGGGCATGGTGGTGGGCACCTGTAGTCCCAGCTACTTGGGAGGCTGAGGCAGGAGAATGGCGTGAACCCGGGAGGCAGAGCTTGCAGTGAGCCGAGATCGTGCCACTGCACTCCAGCCTGGGTGACAGAGCAAGACTCCGCCTCAAAACAACAACAACAACAAAAAAAAGAGAGAGAGAAAAGCTGGAGTTATCCGTTCACCACTAACAGAATGTTGAGACAAAGCAGATGAAGGGTCATATCTTACAACTGGGGACAGGAAAGAAGACCATGAAGGTGCTCTCAAGATACAGTGGTCATTTTTGGTCTGGGGACTGGTTCCAGGATCCCCTGTGCATACCATAATCTGCACTTACTCAAGTCCTGCAGTTAACCCTGAGGAACCTGCCTCTACAAAAAGTTGGTCCTCCATATACTCAGATTTTGCATCCCACAAATACTGTATTTTAGATCCACATATGAGTGGACCTGCACAGTTCAAACTTGTGTTGTTCAAGGGTCAACTGTATATGTAGGAAGGAGCAGTACCATTGTGGAAATCATGGGAAGATAAAAGAAAATACAATTGTCACAGAGAGGGCAAAGAACATGAGAAAGGAGAACAAACTCAGATTTGACCAAAAGACAATGGCTTATATTACACTGGTAGAAGCACCAGCCTCAGAAATTACAGGGTATTTAGGGAAAGTGGCTATTAAAGAAGCAGGTATAAGGGACTCCAAGTCTGGGAATGAAAGAGGGCAAGATTGTAGTAATAAGTGAAGGATCAGTGAAGATTTTAAAAAAAAGGAACTGAGCCATAAATTTTCTTTCTTCAATTTAAAAAAAAAGCTTTAAAAAAAGTTACTTATACATAAATACAAAACATATACACACACATATTGTTACAGACTTTGTTGTTACCATTCTTAAGTACAAATTTTAGTTATTCTTAGTATCTATAGATATATGTCCTAAAGCATGATTCAGTAGCAGCTTTTCCTATCCTTTAAACGTTTCATACTCTAAGGAGCAAGATTCTCAAAGGTATCTTTATCAATCTCCTTTGGAAAACACACACACACACACACACACACACACACACACACACACATATATACATAAATAACGTCTTTAAAGGCATCACCTTAAATAGATAAAACTCCTTAGTGACTGCCGGAACTTTCCAAGCCATACATTATTTGTTTAGTAAGTCACTATCATGATGAAAAGAAATTCAGTGTTATGAAGTCTATTAAACAGCCTTAAGCTTTCATTTATTCCCTTTGATGAAGCTGATTTGAGAGAAGGACCATTTATATGTTATGAAAATAACAGACACTCCTTTGGATTTCACAGATTATAATTAAGAGAACGCTATTAACTACAGAATGCTGATTGCAAAGTATTTCATTTTTAAAGATACTCCTTGAGCCAGAGAAGGGTTGAAATCTTTTCTTGAAGGAAGAGTAGAACCATGATAGAGACTATAATCCCAAGAAGGAAACAAAGTACTTCAAAGTTAGAAAACATGATGTAAGAAAACATTGGAAAGTGGGATCATTCATCTGGGACATATCATTAGAGAAAGATAAAATTGAGAGGTGTTCTTTGCCTTAATTGTGCACAAGTAATAAACTAATCATGTCTGTACATTTCCCAACAGAATTTGGGCCACCAAATATTTTCACATACATTATCCCATTGATTCTCACAATAACACTGTCAAATAGTAAAGGGATTCTTCTTTTCTTCTCCATGAAGAAACTAGACTGAGAAAGGTTACGTAACTAGCTCAAGATCATAAAGCAAAGCTGAGTTTGAGACCCAGGTGGGTTCCCAAAACTAAGACTGGAGCTCTTTCAACCAAATAATGCTCAATAGGAAAAGGAGTCAAGGACAAGCTCCAACTGGTAAAACAATCTGGATAAGAGTTCAAAAGTTGAGAAACAATGTTGTTAAAGGAAACTAAACAGGTTTCTTGGATAAAATGCTAAGTTATAAGAAGCTCTGGCTAAAGAGCAAGAAGATGGATCAGCTGACTTCTCAGACCACTACTATTGTTACTTTTCTAGAATATTTTTATTTACTCTCCTCTTAAAGTCTCCTTTATTTCCTCCTCCTGATATGATTTTTTTTAAATGACAACTCCAAAAGAAAGGATGAATAAAAAAAAAAAATTTGGCAACTCTTGGAACCTAAATATAAACCCTGTTGGCATGTTTACACTTCTTTTTGGATATCAGCTGTATAATCCTTTAGCCAGATTCAGTCTCATTCCTAACACAGTTAAGTGTGCTTTGTAAGGGTTTTCTTTGTTAACTTGCCTCACACATATAAAAAAGAAAAACAAATACACAGTCACATTTCCCAACAACTTTCCCCCACCAAAAACACAGTATAGGGTAGCCAGGTACTTTGAAAAAGTATCATTTTAAAACATAACTATTATTGTAAAAATAAAAAATAAACATGACAAATCAGTCACAAGGCAGGGAGGCAGGAAGTCATACTACAACAAAAAGTCTATGGATGAAGTATCTGCTTAATACTCATACACAGAAAACACTCTCAGAAAATGTTTCTTTAATTTAGTTTAACTAAAATTTCATCAAGGTAGAATGCAGTTTTGTAAAAAGTTCCAAGGATCCTATTACACAGTTGCTAATTAATCTTCAGTTCCTTATTTATACATTTTTTTACTTACAGATATAAAAGGAAAAAAATCCTAGAAATTATTTTAAACAGAACATTATACAATTAATTAAAAGTAGGAATTAGAGTGGAACAATGTGGCTTTAGATACTGATAATTAATAGACAGGATGAATCACAAAATATATTAAGTATTATCATTTTCCAGTCTCTGCATCTCATCTTGTCCCATCTGTCCAAGGTGAGACAAAAGTTTGCTATAGGCTTCCCTGTTTAAGAAAAAAGAAAAGAAAGAAAATATATTAACATTTTCATTATTTTTCATTTAAGTATTTACAAATTAAGTCTGCCCATCATCCATCCATCCATCTATTCAGCCATCCATCCAGCAGGCTTAGCACAACACTTCTTAAAAAGTAATGCTTTATATCTATTGTGAGTAAACCTAGATGTTAAGATGTATTAAAGTATGATTTTTATATATAAAATGTGTGCTAAAAATGACATGTAAAAGTTCATTAACCTTCTGAAATATTATAATGCTCACGGGTAATAAAATGCATTCATGGAATATTATTTAAGGACAATGATGGTATGATTACAATGGGAAGACTTGTATCACAAGCGTAAGTATTAAAACAAAAATTCTGTAACCATAAAATAGACCTGTGTAGCAATTCAGTATATATCCCATTTTCTTCTTTTAACTTCTTATAAGTAACAAAGTTTGAAAATAAAATATTGTTTCTCCTCCTACATTCTCTAGTACTTCCCTGTATTTGGAAGGTGTTTTAGATGATTTATTGTGCCTGGTAGTTATCTCACTAGTCTAAATACCTGTTCTATTCAGAATCTTCAGAACCAAACTTCTTATGGGCCTGCATAACCACACAAGGTAGTAGGCCAGAATATTTGTTTTAACAACATACTGCATTAGGGTGGTTCACACACAGCCTCTCTAGTTTTTTCACTCAAATTTGAAGACTGCTCAGAGAAGCCAGATGTGAGACCTGTCTGTGCATGAGCTTGTTTTGTGACATGACAATAAACACCATTTCTTCAAGCTACAATTTGAAGTGATTCAATCTTCTCTCTTTAGAAAACCATAGGAGGCTAGCCAAGTCACCATGCAGAAGAAAGGAGATGTTCCATTCTGGCATACAAAAGCTTTACAAGGATGATCTCTCCAGTCCGCACCCCCTGCCTTTTATATGGTTTTCATTTACTGTATTGAAAAAATGGATTCCATTAGTTAGCTAAAGCTATAATCAACATAGTCATGTCTTCAAGAAAGATCTCATATATTGTTTAATAAAAAATTTTTGTCTAAAAATTGGAATATGCATATTCATTAGAGTGTGTATTTGTACAGATAAACAGACACACATGCATATGATTATAGTCATGCACTACATTAACAACATTTTGGTCAATGATGGGCTGCATTTTGGTCAATGATGGATCCCATTAAGATTATAATGGTACTGAAAAATTCCTAATGCCTGGTGATGTTGTAGCCATTGTAATGTCTTAGTGTAATGCCTTACTCGTGTTGTTTGTGGTGATGCAGGTGTAAACAAACCTATTGTACTGTCAGTCATATAAAAGTCTAGCACACACAACTATACACAGTATATAATACTTGATAATAAGAAAGAATGTTACTGGTTTATGTATTTACTATACTTTACTTTTTATTGTTATTTTAGAGTGTACTCCTCTTTATACTTATAAAAATAAAAGTTAACTGTAAAACAGACTCAGGCAGGTCCTTCAGGAGGTATTCCAGAAGAAGGCTTCCTTATTGCAGGAGACGACAGCTCCATGTGCGTTACTGACCCTGAAGACCTTCCAGTGAAATAAGATGTAGAGGTGGAAGACAGTGATGTTGATCATCCTGACCCTGTGTAGGCTCAGGCTAATGCGTGTGTGTCTTCATTTTTTACAAAATAGTTTAAAAATAAAAAATAATTTAAAAATAGAAAAAAGCTTATTCAAGAATATAAAGAAAATATTTTTGTACAGCTATACAATGTGTGTGTTAAGCTTTTTTACAAGAGTAAAAAAGTTAAAAAAAGAAAAAGTTTAAAAGGTAAAAAAGAGTAAGCTAAGGTTAATGTATTATTGAAAAACTAAAAATTTTAGAAATAACTAATGTACTCTAAATGTATTATGTTTATAATGTCTACTACAATAGTGTACAGTATTGGCCTAGGCCTTCACATTTATCACCACTCACTCGCCGACTCACCCAGAGCAACTACCAGTCCTGCAAGCTGCACTCACGGTAAGTGCCCTATATAGGTGTACCATTTTAAAATCTTTGCTACCATATAATTACTGTACTATGTTTTCATATATTTAGATACACAAATACTTACCATCATGTTACAACTCTCTATAGTATTCAGTACAGTAACATGTTATACAAGTTTGTAGCCTAGGAGCAATAGGCCACACCACATTGCCTAGGTGTGTGGTATAGGCTATTCCATCTAGGTTTGTGTAAATATACTCTATTTGATGTTCACAAATGATGAAATCGCCTAACTACACATTTCTTAGAACTTATCCCTGTCGTTAAGCAACACATAACTGTATTTTGATTCTTTAATAACCTTTAGGACACAAAAATTCCACTGTGAGTACTGACTACTCTAAAACAATTTCTTTAAGAAATAAATATAGGCTTATTCCCACAATGTTGAGACTCTAAATAGTCCAGCACTATTTTCAGTTGAGTTATGAGCCTATTAAAAAAAAGTCTTATTTCCTATTTTTGACCAAAACCGATACTGTCTAATTGGGTCACTTATTCACTAGATACACATGATACAGTTGACTAAATAAATCAAGCATCCCTCAAACGGTTATGATTTGCCACCGTAAATTTTATTAAAAAACAAGACATCCAAGGCTATGAAGTCCACTTCCCAATGAGGAACACTGAAATGCGTTTTGAGCAACAGCAGCACTGCTGAAATATACAGCTTTCTAAAGCGGTCACTTTGAAAGGAAAAACATGCAAATTTATGTATTGATTTTGCTAAGTTTGCTGATGAGCCATGCTACTTCTATTCACACTTTGTAAAACTGATAATCACAGTACTGAAACATTTTTCATCTCAAAAGAACATACCCAAATTTTGGGGAATAAGAAAATAAATCATTTCTATAAAATGAAATATAGATTTTATAATCACTGCCCCCCCCAATGTAATTAAATTATCAAACATACCTTTGTGCTATATTCCTGCCAAGGCCCCATTTCTGCTCTGAATCCTTCAGAGACTGAGTAAGGGTAGAAATCAAGTGGATGACAACCTGCTGGTCCAATGTTGCTACTGTTTCTAAAATGCTGTAAACCTGGTAATAGTACCTCATACCATAATCCTGGATAAACTGCCTGAAAGTAAAACAGGTTTATTTAGGATTACTCCTGGGGAAATTCCTTGTGTTGGTATCTACGTGGCAATCAACTATGAACTGAACATAACAAAGATCATTTCATAAAAGATTACTGTAAGAATCTGGATGCAATACGAAAACTATTTAAAACACTTTAAAATAAAGAATTGAAGTGGCTTATTTAAGTTGAGCCATGACCAGAGTGAAAGCACTGTGGGGAGGAGCAGGGAAGGGAAGAGTTGGAAGCTTGGGAGGGAGAAGAAGGGGTAAAAATCTAATCCCGGGACTTTTTTGCAATATTCTACATATTGAATCTGAGTGGAAAGGATATGGGAGACAGTAACAGAAAAAAGTCAGATTTCCTAGTTATTTTTTAGTTCTTTGTAGCTCTATATAAGTCAAACAATATTTTTATGAGGAAAGCAAGTTATTCCTAATATATTTTATGTTCCTTAACTGAATAAAAGACTTTAGACCCATAGAAGGTCTTTATAAATAAAAATTCTATATTTTAGCCTTAAAACCTCTACCCTCCACTACCAATCAACAAAATGAAAAGCCACCTTGCTTAGTAAATTATAGATAACATTCAATCTTTGATCATAGAAAATCCTTTTCTCCCCTCCTAGGGCTTCACAATTTTCACAAATCCATTGTTACTGACTGATCACAATTTAAATAAACTATAAACACTTGACAGGCACTAATTACGTGATGAGAAAAATGGAGGTATCAAAGATCCAACATAGAATGAAGGAAACGAACGCAAATTATTTATCATGGTAGTGGTAAGGCAGAGATAGGAATAATAAAGGTGAACTGGAAGAAATCTTCAGAAAGAAATACAAAAACGTACTGCCCTAACAGCACAAGACTCTAAAGGGAACAAGACAGGGAAGAAAAAGAAAATATGCCTCAAGTTGCACTGTTATTCTTATGAACAATAGATCTACTTCTATAAAGTCCATGCTTCACAAATTAAACATAACGGAGCTTTCTGAAGCTACAGTTAGTATATTAAAGCAAGTCAGAAAAGCAGTGACATGTACTTCTACAATGGATCCAGCGGAACATGTTTAGCAAGGTCTGAAGGCCTGTGTACCTGTCATCATGACTCACATTTCCCACTTTACTCTCTCAAACCCAGTCTAGGACCACGTAATGACATTTCAGTCAATGACAGATAGCATGTACAATGGTAGTTCAGTATAATAAGATTAAAATACTGCATTTTTACTGTACCTTTTCTATGTTTGGATACATTTAGATACACAAATATTTACCACTGTGTTACAACTGCCTACAGTATTCAATGCAGAGACATGTTATACTGATTTGCAGCCTAGGACCATTAGGCCATACCATATAGCTTAGGTGCAGAGTGGGCTATAGCACCTAGGTTTGTATAAGTACACTCTATTTGATGGTCACACAATGGTGAAACTGGCTAACTATACATTTCTCAGAACTTATCCCTATCGTTAAGAGACACATGACTGTTCATGCAAGATTCTTCCTCACTAAATTCACAGGTAATTTTAAGTCCCCTCACTTATCTTTTTCACTGGCACTTTTATTTTTCAATAAAACATCACAGTGTAACAAAACTACTGCCAAAAATACAATAATTGAAATACTATAAACAAGTAGTAACACATTATGTTTTGGATAATTAGTTATTTAAAAAACATGTTGGCTGTCAAATGGCTGGCAATAGTTTCCTTGCCAGTTGGCATATTTTCCAGTTACCTAAACACAGAAGTCAGCTGGGAGGAAGGTTCTTCTTCTGACCCCACTTGGCAGGCTTTTACCATGTATTGCAGGTTCTCTGTGGCCAGCCTTTTAACTAGAAGGAAAAATTACAGCGTTACGCACTGTGTCTGAATTGACCATCTGGATCCTCATTTTTATGAACACTCTTGATTTAGAAAAATATGTTGTTTTCTTAAAGTATGTACATCCTTTTTCTATTTTTCAAAATGAAATAGTTCTAAGTTTTTGTTTTATTCTAAAGTATACCTATCTTCCATTTTAAGAAAATATAAAAGTTTAAAAGTCTACTTTTTAGTCTGAAATAATACATGAAGACCTATTTTTCTCTTAGAAAGGTGCCCATATTCAAAAAAGTTACACCATCCTAATCCTACAAACAGTAACATACCAACAAAAGAAAGCCTTTACAAATTCAGCTGATTTACAGACAGGCAGATTGATTTTTTAAAAATTCATAAGCATATTCCTCCCACCCCCTCACAAACATGTAAGTAGCAAACTAGATACCATGAACAATTTCTTTTCACTTAAAATTAGCCAAATATGTATGCAAAAATGTTGTTTGTGATGCTATCTTCCTTTCAAAGGATAACAAAGTATAAAAAGAATACTTACATTCTTTAAATATTTAACTAAATCCTTTAAAATTGTGTGCTTGTACACAAAAATAATGCAAAAATACCAAGAAAGGATGTAGAAAACCCAATATGTTCTGAATGCTACTAAATTCTTATGTTGTTTTTGACACATTAAATATAAGAAACCAGAGAAAAAAGTGCTTTTTCCAATAATAAAAAAAAGTTCAGAAACTGTAACCCTAAATTATAGCAGCAGCACAAAATATATGATGAACATGAACATAATGAATATTAGGTAGTAGAGAATGTTTTCCATGCGATGAGGCTCGTGGCTAAGGAACACACAGCATCCTTGCCTTTTACTCGAAAACTTTTTACAACTTTTTAAAATAACTTCTCATTTTAGATGCAGTTTCTTTTTTCTTTAACTGAACTACCTTTTTTTTTTTTAAAAAAAAATGAGTATTTTCTTTTTTTTTTTTTTAAGAGGCAGAGTCTTGCTCTGTCACCCAGGCTACAGAAGTGGTGTGATGATAGCTCACTCTAACTTCCATCTCCTGGGCTCAAGCAATCCTCCCACCTCAGCCTCTCAAGTAGCTAGGACTACAGGTGCATGCCAGCATGCCTGGCTAATTTTTTAAAAAAGCTTTTTGTAGAGATGGAGGTCTCGCTATGTTGCCCAGGCTGGCCTCGAACTCCTAGTCTCAAGTGATCCTCCCACCTTGGCCTCCCAAAGCACTGGGATTATATGTGTGAGCCACCACACCTGGCCTTTTTATTTGTTAAAAGAAGAGCTTTATTGTCATATAATTCACATACTATATAGTTTACCCATTTAAAGTATACTGTTCGATGGCTTTTAGTATATTCAGAGTTGTACAACCATCATCACAATTTTACAATATTTTCAATATCTTGAAAAGAAATTCCACACTCTTTAGCTATCCCGATTCCTTCTAAGCAATCCCTTAACCTACTTTCTGTCTCTACAGATCTTTTTTTTTTTTTTTTTTTTTGAGACGGACTCTCCCTCTGTTGCCCAGGCTGGAGTTCAGTGGCATGATCTCAGCTCATTGCAACCTCTGCCTCCCGGGTTCAAGCAATTCTCCTGCCTCAGCCTCCCGAGTAACTGGGATTACAAGTGCATGCCACCACGCCCGGCTAATTTTGTATTTTTAGAAGAGATGTGGTTTCACTGTATTGGCCAGGCAGGTCTCGAACTCCTGACCTCAAGTGATCCACTGCCTCAGCCTCCCAAATTGCAGGAATTACAGGCGTAAGCCACCATGCCTAGACCTGTCTCTATAGATTTAACTATTCTGGATATTTCATATAAAGGAAATAATATGTGACTTTTGTGACTGGCTTCTTTCACTGAGAATAATGTTTTCAAGATTCATCAATGTTATAGCATGTTTCAGTACTTCATGCTTTTTTATAGCCAAACAATATTCCATTGTATAAATGTATCAAAATTTTTAAATTGATCCATCAAATGATGAGTATTCTACTTTTTGGCTATAATAAACAATACTGCTATAAAAATTAATTTACAAGTTTCTGTGTGGACATATTTGTTCATTTCTCTTAAATATATATATATATATATCTAGGGGTGAAATTGCTGGGTCATACAGTAACTCCATATTTAACCGCTTGAGGAACTACTGGACTATTATCCAAAGTAGCAACACGATTTTACATTCCCAACGGCATTAAATGAGAGTTCCAATTTCTCCACATCTTCCCCAATCTTTTTCATTATCTGACTCCCTCATTATAGCCAACCTTGTGGGTATGAAGTGATATCTCAGGGTAGTTTTGATATGCATTTCCTTGGTGACTAATGATGTTGAACACCCTTTCTGGTGCTTATTGGCCATTTATTTTCTTTGTAGAAATGTCTATTCAGATTCATTGCCAATTTTTAAATTCAGTTATTTGTCCACTTATTCGTAAGAGTTATTTATATATTATAGATGCACACTCCTTGTCACATATAATTTACAAGTATTTTTTCCCATTTTGTGGGTTGTCTTTTCACTTTCTTAACAGTGTCCTTTGAAACACAAAAGCTCCTAATTTTTGATGAAGTCCAATTTATCTCTTCTTTTGTGGTTCATGCTTTTAGTGCCATAGCTAAGAATCTGTTGCCAAATTCGAGGTCATGAAGATTTTTTTCCTATATTTTCTTCAATGACTTTTACAATTTTAGCTCTGACACTTAGGTCTATGGTTCATTTTAGGTTAGTTTTTGTATGTGGTAGGAAACAAGGGTCCAACTTCATTCTTTCCCATGTGGCTATCTGACCTAGCAAAATTTGTTGAAAAGACTACTTTTCCCCAATTAAATTGTCTTGGCACTCTTGTCAACAAACAAAAAAACCCCAGTTGACCATAAACATGGGTTTATCTCTGAACGCTTAATTCTATTCTATTGACCTACATATCTATCTTTATGCCACTATCACATTGTCTTGATTACTGTTGCTTTTTAACATGTTTTGAAATCAAGAAGTATGCGTTTTCCAGCTTTCTTCTTCTTTTTCCAAGATTGATTTCGCTATTCTGGGTCCCCTGTAATTCCATATAAATTAGTAATTCATATGGAGCTATTAGTATAGTCACTTAAGCTTTCTGTGGTTGCTGTTTGCACAACTATCTTTTCCCATCCTTTTACTTTCAATCTATTTATATCTGTGAATCTATAGTGTTTCCTGTAAATACCATATGGGTAGATCTTGTTTTTTTAAGAATCCATTGTGATCATCTCTGCCTTTTCATTGGACTGGTCAATCCTTTCACATGGTATTATTACTGATATAGTTTGATTTACATCAGCAATTTTACTTTTTGTTTTCTTAATGACTCGTGTTTGTTTCTTTAATCTCCTTTATTGTTTTCTTACTACATTAAGTGAATATTTTTTAACGTAGTCTTCCAAATTTTTAAATTGTTATTATTACTATAAGTTCTGGGGTACATGTGCACAACGTGCAGGTTTGTTACATATGTATACATGTGCCATGTTGGTTTGCTGCACCCATTAACTTGTCATTTACATTAGGCATTTCTCCTAATGCTCTCCCTCCCCCAGTCCCCCACCTCCTGACAGGCCCCGGTGTGTGATGTTACCCTCCCTGTGTCCATGTGTACTCACTGTTCAACTCCCACTTATAAGTGAGAACACGCGGTGTTTGGTTTTCTCTTCTTGTGTTAGTTTGCTGAGAATGATGGTTTCCAGTTTCATCCATGTCCCTGCAAAGGACATGAACTCATCCTTTTTTATGGCTGCATAGTATTCCATGGTGTATATATGTCACATTTTCTTTATTCAGTCTACCATTGATGGGCATTTGGGTTGGTTCCAAGTATTGATGACTTCACAATAGACTTCGCTATTGTAAACAGTACTGCAATCAACATATGTGTGCATGTGTCTTTTTAGTAGAATGATTTATAATCCTTTGGGTATATACCCAGTAATGAGATTGTTGCATCAAATGGTATTTCTAGTTCTAGATCCTTGAGGAATTGCCACACTGTCTTCCACAATGGTTGAACTAATTCACACTCCCAACAGTGTGAAAGTGTTCCTATTTCTCCACATCCTCTCCAGCACCTGTTGTTTCCTGACTTTTTAATGATCACCATTCTAACTGGTGTGAGATGGTATCTCATTGTGGTTTTGATTTGCATTTCTCTAATGACCAGTGATGATGAGCATTTTTTTGTAAGTTTTTTGGCTGCATAAATGTCTTCTTTTGAGAAGTGTCTGTTCATATCCTTTGCCCATTTTTTGATGGGGTTGTTTGTTTCTTGTAAATTTGTTTAAGTTCTTTGTAAATTCTGGATATTAGCCCTTTGCCAGATGGATTGCAAAAATTTTCTCTCATTCTGTAGGTTGCCTGTTCACTCTGCTGATAGTTTCTTTTGCTATGCAGAAGCTCTTTAATTAGATCCCATTTATATATTTTGGCTTTTGTTGCCGTTGCTTTTGGTGTTTTAGTCATGAAGTCTTTGCCCATCCCCATGTCCTGAATGATACTGCCTAGATTTTATTCTAGGGTTTTTATGGTTTTAGGTCTTATGTTTAAGTCTTTAATCCATCTTGAGTTAATTTTTGTGTAAGGTGTAAGGAATGGATCCAGTTTCAGTTTTCTGAATATGGCTAGCCAGTTTTCCCAGCACCATTTATTAAATAGGGAATCCTTTCCCCATTGCTTGTGTCAGGTTTGTCAAAGATCAGATGGTTGTAGATGTGTGATGTTATTTCTGAGGCCTCTGCTCTGTTCCATTGGTCTAGATATCTGTGTTGGTACCAGTACCAAGCTGTTTTGATTACTGTAGCCTTCTAGTATCGTTTGAAGTCAGGTAGCGTGACAAAGTAGCCTCCTGCTTTGTTCTTTTTGCTTAGGATTATCTCGGCTATGCACACTTTTTTTTGGTTCCATATGAAATTTAAAATAGTTTTTTTTCCAATTCTGTGAAGAAAGTCAGTGGTAGCTTGATGGGAATAGCATTGAATCTATACTTTGGGGAGTATGGCCATTTTCATGATATTGATTCCTCCTATCCATGAGTATGGAATGGTCTTCCATTTGTTTGTGTCCTCTTTTATTTTATTTTGTTGAGCAGTGGTTTGTAGTTCTCCTTGAAGAGGTCCTTCACATCCCTTGTAAGTTGGATGCCTAGGTATTTTATTCCCTCTGTAGCAATTGTGAATGGGAGTTCACTCATGATTTGTCTCTCTGTCTGTTATTGGTGTATAGGAATGCTTGTGATTTCTGCACACTGATTTTGTATCCTGAGACTTTGCTGAAGTGGCTTATCAGCTTAAGGAGATTTTGGACTGAGACGATGGGGTTTCCTAAATATACAATCATGTCATCTGCAAACAAAGACAATTTGACTTCCTCTTTTCCTAAATGAATACGCTTTATGGCTTTCTCTTGCCTGACTGTCCTGGCCAGAACTTCCAACACTATGTTGAAGAGGAGTGATGAGAGAGGGTATCCTTGTCTTGTGCCGGTTTTCAAAGGGAATGTTTCCAGTTTTTGTCCATTCAGTACGATATTGGCTGTGGGTCTGTCATAAACAGCTCTTATTATTTTGAGACACGTTCCATCAATACCTAGTTTATTGAGAGTTGTTAGCATGAAGTACTGTTGAATTTTGTCAAAGGCCTTTTCTGCATCTATTGAGATAATCATGTGGTTTTTGTCATTGGTTCTGTTTATGTGATGGATTATGTTTATTGATTTGCATATGTTGAACCAGCCTTGCATCCCAGGGATGAAGCCGACTTGATCGTGGTGGATAAGCTTTTTGATGTGCTGCTGGCTTCGGTTTGCCAGTATTTTATTGAGGATTTTTGCATTGATGTTCATCAGGGATATTGATCTAAAATTTTTTTTGTTGTTGTTGTGTCTCTGCCAGGTTTTAGTATCAGGATGATGCTGGCCTCATAAAATGAATTAGGGAGGATTCCCTCTTTTTCTATTGATTGGAATAGTTTCACAAGGAATGTTTCCAGCTCCTCCTTGTAACTCTGGTAGAAATCAGTTGTGAATCTGTCTGGTCCTAGGCTTTTTTTGGTTGGTAGGCTATTAATTACTGCCTCAATTTCAATACCTGTTATTGGTCTATTCAGATGTTCGACTTCTTCCTGGTTTAGTCTTGGGAGGATGTATGTGTCTAGGAATTTATCCATTTCTTCTAGATTTTTTAGTTTATTTGTGTAGAGTTCTTTATAGTACTCTCCGATGGTAGTTTGTATTTCTGTGGGATCGGTGGTATAACCCCTTTATCATTTTTTATTGCATCTATTTGATTCTTCTCTCTTTTCTTCTTAATTAGTCTAGCTAGCGGTCTATTTCGTTGATCTTTTCAAAAAACCAGCTCCTGGATTCACTGATTTTTTTGAAGGTTTTTTTGTGTCTCTATCTCCTTTAGTCCTGCTCTTAGTTATTTCTTGTCTTCTGCTAGCTTTTGAATTTGTTTGCTCTTGCTTCTC
The DNA here is from genome assembly GCF_028858775.2 of Pan troglodytes. Taxonomy (NCBI): domain Eukaryota; kingdom Metazoa; phylum Chordata; class Mammalia; order Primates; family Hominidae; genus Pan; species Pan troglodytes. Next base: position 109,099,057 of record NC_072403.2, read on the forward strand.
TAGTTATTTTAATTGTGATGTTAGGGTGTCAATTTTAGATCTTTCTGCTTTCTCTTGTGGGCATTTAGTGCTATAAATTTCCCTCTACACACTGCTTTAAATGTGTCCCAGAGATTCTGGTACGTTATATCTTTGTTCTCACTGGTTTCAAAGAACATCTTTACTACTGGCTTCATTTTGTTATTTATCCAGTAGTCATTAGGGAGCAGCTTGTTCAGTTTCCATGTAGTTGTGCGGTTTTGAGTGAGTTTCTTAATCCTGAGTTCCAACTGGACTGCACTGTGGTCTGAGAGATAGTTTGTTGTGATTTCTGTTCTTTTACATTTGCTGAGGAGTGTTTTACTTCCAATTATGTGGTCATTTTTAGAATAAGTGCGATGTGGTGCTGACAAGAATGTATATTCTGTTGATCTGGGGTGGAGAGTTCTGTAGATGTCTATTAGGTCTGCTTGGTCCAGAGCTGAGTTCAAGTTCTGGATATCCTTGTTAATTTTCTATCTCATTGATCTAATATTGACAGTGGGGTGTTAAAGTTTCCCACTATTATTGTGTGGGAGTCTAAGTCTCTTTGTAGGTCTCTAAGAACTTGCTTTATAAATCTGGGTGCTCCTGTATTGGGTGCATATATATTTAGGATAGTTAGCTCTTCTTGTTGCATTGATCCCTTTACCATTATGTAATGGCCTTGTCTCTTTTGATCTTTGTTGGTTTAAAGTCTGTTTTATCAGAGACTAGGACTGCAACCCCTGATTTTTTTTTTTTTTGCTTTCCATTTGCTTGGTAAATCTTCCTTAATCCCTTTATTTTGAGCCTTTGCACATTGAGATGGGTCTCTTGAATACTGCACATTGATAAATCTTGACTCTTCATCCAATTTGCCAGTCTGTGTCTTTTAATCGGGGCATTTAGCCCATTTAATTATTAATTATTTTTGAACTATTTCCTTTGTGGTCACTCTAAGCTAACCATATATACCTTATCAGAGCTTCAAATTTATACTAATTCTAGTGAAATACAGAAACATAAATCCTATGCACTATATAGCTCTATTTCTTTCTCTCCCTTTTTGTGGTATTGTTATACTTATTATATAATATCTACAAATGTTAAAAGTATACTGTTGTAATTTTTACTTTATATAAATTTATGTCTTTCAAAGAAGCTAAGAAAAGAGAGAACAGCAAATACATATCTTAACTTCTGCTATATAGGTCCAGCATTCCAAAGATCCAAAATTCCAAATGCTTCCAAATCTGAAAGTATTTGAGCTGACCTGATGCCACAAGTGGAAAATTCCACACCTGACTTCATGTGACAGGTTGCATATACTATTTATAAATATTGTAAAAAATTACCTTCAGGCTACATGTTTAAGGTATATATGAAACATAAATGAATTTCATGTTTAGACTTGAGTCCTGCTGCTAAGATACCTCATAATATATATGCAAATATTCAAAAATCCAAAAGAATCTGATATATAAAACACTTCTGTTCCCAAGCATTTTGGATACGGAATACTCATCCTGTATTAACCTTCTTATTTATCATTTCTGTTTTTGTTTTTTGTTTTTTTTTTTCATTTATTCCCAGGTATTTGAGTTGCCATGTGGAGTCCTTTCCTTAGCCTAATACTGTTTTCTCTCACCACCTCCTTTTTATTGTTATTGATAAAATACTATATTTCTATAAGTTATAGGCCCAACAATATTATTTTATACAAATGCTTTTTAAAAACCAGTTAAGATAATAAAGATGAAAAAATGTGAATTTATACTGTCTTAATAATTATATGATAATCTTTACTAGAATTCTTTTGTGTGTTATGTGGATCCAAATTACTGCCTGGGGTCAGTCTCAGTCTGAAAAACTTCCTTTAGCATTTTGTTAAAAGGTGGGTCTGTTAGCAACAAATTCTCTCAGTTTTAATTTATTTGAGAATGTCTGTTTCATCTTCAGTTTTGAAAGGTAGCTTTGCTGAAAAAAGATTCTTGGTAGACAGGTCCCCCTCTACACTCCTGCTTTAATTCCTGTGAATGCTATCCCACTGTCTCTGGCCCCCAGTTTCCTCTGAGAAGTCAGCTGTTAATCTTACCGGGGTTTCTTGTAGAGGATGAGTCATTTTTCTCTGGCTACTTCCAAGATTTTCTTTGCCTTTAGCTTTTGGCATATTTACTATAATGTATCTGTTCGTGGATCTTTTTGCATTTACCTTACCTGGAGTTAGTGGAACTTCCTGAATGTATAAGTTAATATTCTTGAATAAACTTGAAAAAATTTTAGAAATTATATTTTATTTTCAATTTTTTTGGCTTTCTCTCTTCTTCTGGTTCACCTGTTGTATATATGGTGCACTTAATGGTGTTCCACATTTCTCAACAGCTCTGTTCATTTTCTTCATTTTTTTGTCCTCTGTGCTTTAGATTGTATGATCTGTATTGATCTATTTTCAAGTTTGCTAATTCTTTCTTCTGCCAGTTCTAATCCACTAATGGGCCCCTCTGGTGAAATTTTCAACTCAGCAAAATTTCCATTTGGTTCTTTTCATAAAATTTCTTTCCCTATTGCCACCATACTTTCCTTTTCTTCATTTATCACACATTCCTTTAGTTCTATGAATATATTTATAATAGTTACTTTGAAGTCTTTGTTAAAGACAATATCTGACTGCTCTCACTGGCAGTTCCTGTTGCCTGCTTTTATTCTCAGTATATGGATTGTATGTGTCTGTTTCTTTGCATGTCCTGTAATTTTTTGGTGAAAATTGGGCTTTTTAAATAATGAAGTCCACTCCTCCTCTTGCCCTCTCACTGCCTTAGATATTGCTTCTGAGGTGATGTAACCTCAGGTATGCCCACAGTCTCCACGTGAAGACAATGGTTTTGGCAGGACTCTCTTTGACTGTCCCTGTCCCTGATCACACTCAGCTGTTAAGCTCCATTAATTAATTTCTGGGTGATTGTTTTAATGTTTTTAGTAATACACTGGGGCATAAATTGCTTTAAGGACTAATCTAATCAAATTCAGGCTCCTTTGAGGTCAGTGCTTGAGATTTATTCTGACCTAAGAGTTCTATCCCAAAGTGCTGGGATTACAGGTGTGAGCCATTATGCCAGGCCAATAAATGTTATTTTAAAGCAATCACTGGAAGTAAGGCTGATGAGACTGAAAACAAAAGGAGTAGAATCAAAGGACCCCTACCGGTTTGCCTCAAAAATCAGCTTAGATATTCCAGCAAAAACCTGAATAAAAAAAGTATGATGACCTCTCATTACTTGATATTTAACAAATTGCCTTTAATACTGAAGTCAAATTGAACAAATATTCTTTGAGAGGTTAACAAATCTAATCAAGGGAAGTAACCCTTAAATAAACTATTTGCCTCAAGGGGAGAAAAAAAGCCAAAACTAAAATGGACCAAAACATCTCAGTTTTTAACCATTTTATCATACCTAATCTGAGCTGCTAGCTGGAGTTTATTCTTTAACCATGACCCATATCAAGAGATATAAAAGAATCACATACATTTTGTAACTATCCATTAAATTGAGGGGAAACAGTAGTTTCTTAACTTGTAAAAAGAAAATGGTAGCAAAAATAAGCTTACAAACAAACCTTGTGGTTCACTGACTAACACCAAGCATTTTAAAATGCCAGGGAGTAGTTCAACTTCATAAATGTCTGTGTTAGTTTCCTTGAAGAGTTGGAGGATGAAGGCCAGAATGGATGCTAAGCGAGGAGGAGGTGAGGACCCCTTATACTCAAGGTAGGATTTCCTGAAAAGAAGCAAAATTTTGTTTATTCTCTGCTTAAAGCTTCAATAGAGCAAGACCAAATGGCATATAATTTAAAGATATTGGCAAAATTTACCCCCCAAATTAATACAGTGCCACTTATATAAAGTAGGTATATTTTACCATGCTATCTTCAAACATAGGATTTTAGAAGCAATGACTGACTGTATATCCTTCTGGTGTGTTCTGAGGGCCAAAGCACAATATAGTCACAAACTAAATTGAAAGCAACCTTGTTTTAAAATGAACTCAAAATCCAAATGAAAGCCTAACTGTTAATTTGTGGGTTTTTTTTTTCCCTTTCTAATACAAGTCTGATCTCCTCTATTGGGTCCTCAATGCCGCAACATTTTCTCTAATGTCAAATTTGCATAAAGAAATCTCTCTTCATATCTATTTATTTAAGGACTTGGAAGGAGTCTTATTTTTCCAAACAAACAGAGGACTGTCCTAGGAATAAGATAGGACATTCAAGCTTTATCTCCTTCCTTCCTCCAGCAAGTTAAAGACTCAGAGAACTAATTTAGGATTTAGCATTATCTCTCAAGACAAGACAAAACTTAGTACTAGAACTCAAGAGAGATCATAAGGATAATAATTTGACTCATCTTTGTATATTCTCACCTCTTAGAACAGGTCCGGGCCCATAACAAGTGTTCAGTATACATTTATTAAGTGAATAAATAAAAGTTGGAATTGCTTAGTTTCTACAAATGTCTAAACAATGTGAAAATCTGTCAAATACAGCTAAATATAAACTAGACATTCATATATATATATATTTGCAAAGTAATAATAACCATAAGGAAGAGAAACCACTAAGTATTATAAACACAAGGACAGGAACTATGTCTTAGTAATTATTTCTATTCCCTACAGTGACTTCCAACAAATACTACATATTAGAAAATTCATTCTTTGAGGTTTTGTCCAATTTTGTTTACTGCTGAATTCCTAATGCCTAGAACAAACATATATTGGGCGCCAGTGGAATGCCAGGTACATGTCTAAGAACAAGAATATAAAATTGAATAAAATATGGTCTCTGAAAGCAAGAGGCCCACCATTGAGTGGAGAAGTTAAATGAGAAAAAGAAAAAGACAATTATAATATAGCATAATGGTGCTTTTGACAAAGATAAGCAAAGAATTCTCAGGAATTCAGAGAAAAGAGCCCTAACTCAGATGAGGGAGTGCAGGAATAGAGAAGCATGGCATGGAAGAAGTCATAGAAGACAATCTCTATATCTTTCCTGAGTATTAAAAAAAAAGCCTTCAACTATAAACCACAAGAAAAACATTTTCACTGTGTGTTAAGTAAATAGGAAAGTCAACTAATTCTGGGATCCTAAACACTGGGGTTTTAAACAGTTTTACAGATTCAATTTCACTTCAGCATCTGTCATTTAGTTTGTACTATAATTACTTATGCAATATCTCAAACACTGTGTTAGGTTACTACAATCCTGTTGGAAATTCAGATACAAGTAAGGCAAAACTATCATAATTCTGCAAATTGAGCTGTACAGGGCATATGATTTCAAAAAAGGAAACATACATGGTACACTGACATATCAGGTGTAGGTTTTATAAAGGATACGTGGGATTTAGCCCAAAAAAATGACATTTTAATGGAGAAAGCAATTTGAATAAAGCTGTGACATAGGGAGGTATGAGGCATTTTGGAGGGGCAATATGAATCTTATTAGGGGTTGTATGACACCATATGTAATACATTTGGAAACGGTAAGTGATGGATTGCAGAGAGCTAAGAAGCATGAAATTTATTTCACGGACAAAAAAGATATTGCAGGTTTAATGGCAGGGAAGTTTCATAATGAAAGAGTATTTTAGGAAAAGTAATCTGGGGGCATTGTTTAGGGTGGACTAGAAGAAAAGACTACAGATGCAGAAAGCAGTCAGGAGATTCTGACAATAGTCTAGGTATAATGCACTAAGGGAAGAGAAATAGGAAAAGGAGGACAGGATTGCCAAAGGATGGGCAAGGAAAGGAAGCAAAGAAGATAAAGCTTCCAAACCTGAGTAACAGGACACTAAGAACTCAAAAAGGTGAGAGGGGAGACAGATTTTAGGCATGGAATTCTATGAGAGGTAACAGATATTATTGGGTCATTAAAAAACACAGAAAACTAATACTAGATAAGAATAACATACATCACCATAGCATCTTAAAGTTTAAAAGCTAATTTCATATAAAAATAAATAATACATGAAGACAATGACAAAACATTTTTTATTACTGAACTTTCTAATGTTAAAGTTAAAGGATATAGACTTAGAATATTTAAGAAGTTTTGTTTTTCATTTGCTTAATAAAACTGAGTTAAGACTAAACTAACAAAATAAGACTTCAGGGTGCTTCATTTCCAATATTAGCATTCATTTTTTCACTTAATTATCTTTATAAAATATAATTACTGTATTTTATTTTTTTGAGATGGTGTCTCGCTCTGTCACCCAGGCTATAGTACAGTGGCGCAATGACAGCTTACTGCAACCTCCGCCTCCCAGATTCAAGCAATTCTCCTGCCTCAGCCTCCTGAGTAGCTGGGATTAGAGCCATCCGCTACCATGTCCAACTAATTTTTTTGTATTTTTAGTACAGACTGGGTTTCACCATGTTGGCCAGGCTGGTCTCGAACTCCTGACCTCTAGTAATCCACCCACCTCTGCCTCCCAAAGGGCTGGGATTATAGGTGTGAGCCACCACACCCAGCCAAATATAATTACTGTGTTTTATACAGTATAAAATACAAATATTGTTTTTCTGATGAAAAACTAAAAAGCAAAAATATACCTTTAGGACATATATAAGGAAGGTAATAGCTACATAGAGAAAAGAGAAGGAATTTAAAGAGCATTGTCTTAGGCTGCCATAAGCAAATGTCATTTTAATAAATTCTTAGATAATGCTTCTCAGGAAAAAAAAAGCTTCTGAACTACTAGTATCCTAAGGGTTGCCAATATGTTTGAAATGCCACTTTATCACTTTAATAGAGCTTAATAATTTGTACATACCACCTATATTTAATATTTAGATGTACCTTATGACTTGCACAATGCATTTCTTTAGAGATGATATTGGCGGAATAGTGGCTGTGTTTCTCAATGCCAACAAAACAGGATGTTGTCCAAGATCTGAAACATATGGTGAAGCTGGAAGAAATCGCCCAATATACTGCTCAATAACATTCCCTAGCAATTGATTCAAATAGGCATTCGGATTTTGAGATTGACAACACACGATACACATGCCCTACAAGGAAAAAAAGTAAGAAATACTAAGAGGTAAAGTTTCAAAGAACAAACAATATTTAGAAACTCACTAATGAAGTCCCCAGCATTAATAATCATGTGAGAATATAAAAATCAAAAAGGATACCTCACGTAATCCACAGATAATGTACATACGAATTACAAGGAGTTAAGCCTGGGCAATACATATGATATGGTATCTAACTAAGCATGTGTGTCTTTGAGGCGTGGACAAAGGAAGCAGGGGAGAACAGTAGGAAGACAAAGGCAGATTCTTTTCCTCTAATCATCAGAACACTTGAACATCTTGCTCATCAACTACATTTATGTGTACTTACAAAGTTATAAAACACCTTTAGGTCATTTTTTTCTAGGTACTGGTTATTTTGTCTAAGACTATACAATTTTTGCTAAAAGTCTTCCATGCTAAAAATCTGATAATTTTTTTTAAAGTAATAACAAAGGGCGAGGAATATGGAAATTAAGACTCGGAATAACAATTTACTTAGTTTTCCTATAACAGGCACTGTGCTGTGTGCTTTATATTCACTATTTCATTTAAATTTCTCAAAGAACCACTGAGTTAGTAATATTGTATCTCCATTTTACAGCTAGGATAACTAAGGTTTAGAAAAGTGAAGAGTTTAATACAGTCACACAGAACTCTTGATATCTGGTTGCATGTCTGTTTATTTAATCTCTTACATTTGATAGCAGTTAACAAAATACTTTCATATATATTACAGTATTTAATACTTAAACCAATACTCTGAGAGAAAATAATGTTTTCTGCTAGTATTAGTAAATATTAAATGCTACTAAATATAGATAATCACCAACACAGCAATACATTATATTATAAAAGTTAACTCTTAATTTGGTACTTGGTGACTCACAATGTATTTTCCAAGAGAAATAATTTAAAATGTTTGAAGTCTCCATTTTAGTTATAAACGGGTACTTACCCAATAAGAAATTCTGAAAGTTTATTTGTAATGAAAGATGGCATACAGCTGTTAAAACTGTACCAAATAAACAACTGAAAAAAATCAAACAATGAACCCCTCCCCCAACCCACCCGCCACCACCAACTCTGTTTCTTGAGTGGTTTAAGGAAAAGCACATTAAATCAGAAGAAGATGAAGTAATAAATGAATATTTTCTGAAAATTCCGAAGAGGAGAGCTGGGTACCATGAAGAAATTAAAGACATAGCTCCAGTTCTGCCAAACAGATAATACACCAAACTTTTAAATTTACCACTTACGAAGCTTAAGAGAATTCTTATTAAATGGACTGTTTGGGTTTAAGAGGACCACATGGAAGAAATATTCCAGACTCTCCTGCTGCTCACCACTCCCCTCTATTCATCTTTCCCTCTGTGGGACTGGCGGTTCAGGCTGTAGTGTGGCTGCCTCCCCTTTTTGTCATTCTGCTAGATTAATACACTAAACTTCATTTTAAATGCTATTATGAATAAAAATTAGTGGGAAAATTTAAAACTTCTCAGGAATCTTAAAACTCTGTTAAGAAATACATCTTTGAAAAGAGATTGTTACATAATCAAAATCCATTTTCCCTTTCCTCCTCAGCTTCCCTTGTTGGACCTCAAATTAAGAAGCACTTATCTTTAACATCAGACACTAATGAATAATAAAGTACACCTCCAGTCTCATCCCTTCCTGAATGGCAGATCAATATTTCCAACTGCCTACCTCAAACTAAAGCTGCTCAGAAACCAATCCTTACCTTCATCCCGACATCTCCAGGATTTCCCACGTTAGTAAGTAGAACTACTATCTACGCAGATAGCCACTCTGGAATCTAGGAAGCATTTCACTTCTTTGAGTTCCTCCACAACACTCAATTAGCAAGTACTCTTAATCACAGTTCCCAAATGTTTTTGAAATCTGCTGTTATGGGTTTTATTCCCACTGCCTTAGGTCAAAACCTTCTGACAATATGTGGATTATTACAAGGAACTAGTTACCACTGCTTTCCAAAACCTCCACACCAATTATCTTACATATGGCCATCAGAATCATCTTTCTAAAATGTAAATATCATTATGTCATTTCTACTTCTCTGCTCCAAATTCATCAGGTCCTCATGTAAAAGATTAAGTCCAAACTTCTTAGGATGGAATATAAAGCCCTCCATTACATGGCTCCTCCCATATGACTCTCCAGCCACAACAGAACCATTCCATATTTTCTTAAAGCTCATGCCCTTGTACATGTTGCTCCCTCTGAAATGAAAAGCCCTCCAAGTCCTACCCATTTTGCAGTTTTACCTCTGATGTCCTCTATAGTGTATTCTCTTATATCTCCTCACCCATAGTCTAATAGATGAGGTCTGAAAAAAAAAAAATACTGAGCACACTACCATAAGTGTCTGTGCTCATCTACCTCCTCTCTCAACTTTAAGCTCCTCTGCTTTTTCATTTTTGTTTCCAAAGCCAAACATAAAAGCAATTTAAAATATGTTCAATAAATGTGCCACACAAGCATTTGAGATTATAATGTACAGTTTTTAAATCTGCATTTAGTAAACTATGTTTTTAAGGCAAAGTTTCAATTTTTTTTTTAAACTTTTAAGCAACCACACATACTATACCTGGAGATACAAAGGAAGACTTTTCTGAATTGCTGACAACATAGGTGCAGGCAGTTCCTTCTCTTGCTGTAATACTGCATGTGGCAGCAGTAAACAATCTATGATCCGGAATAGTAATTTTTGGGCTTTAGAAGTGGCAAAGATTTGTGCCCATGATTTCACAAGAATTCCTAACAAAGAAGAGAAGTAACAGCATGTTGTTGTTATCCTCTGACCAGAACGTTTTGTCACTTAATTTAAAAATTTGTATTGAAAGCACATGGGACCAAATTAAAGTAGGGAATAGGAAGAGACATATAGTAGAAGTAACAAATATTTATGTCAATTCATATATTTCACTAAAGAGACAAATTTTTCATAGAGTTCTGGGCCAAGGAAAACATACATTTTCCGAGCAACTGGCATTTAATATATACACTGGTTAAGTATCCCTAATCTGAAAATATAAAATCTGAAACGCTCCAAAATCCAAAAGTTTGTGAGTGCCAACATGATGATCAAAAGAAATGCTCATTAGACCATTTCAAATTTCACACTGTTGGATTAGGGGTGCTCAACTGGTTAAGTATACTGCAAGTATTCCAAAATCCAAAAAAATGTGAACTCCAAAATACTTCTAGTCCCAAGAATTTTAGACAAGGGCTAGTCAACCTGTTTACACTCACACATACAGTGGAATATATTTATACATTATGTGACTACATTGGCTGAATGTTGAAATTATTCAGATTTCCCTTTTTGCTTTCCTTCTGAGTTGCTAGGATGCCCAGATGCAAATTAACAATCCACCTTTTAAAGAATACTGTAGGATTATACATTATGGTTTTATATGCATACTAATTTTCCCTGGGCCTCATCATGAAACTCTATATTTATTTGTTGGTACCCCTATTTCTTCATATTTTAAACTTACATGTAAGTGGCCTCAATCCAGTTTGCAACAGAAGTATAATTAAATTTAATTGTTAATACATGGAAAGCAGGATTAGCTATAAGCTAATCACTTAACCTCCACCAACTTCAGTTAACCTCCATGAACTTCAGTTTTTACGCCTTTCCATTATTTAATATAAACACACAAAATATTAATTCTGAATGAAGAGAAACAGATTTCTTTGCTACTTGAAATATATTATGGCTTCCTTGGTGCTAGAAGTCTGTTAATTGCCACATCTGATGATAATAAAGCTTAACAAATGAGCACCGTTTAATAAAGTAATTAAGAGCAGATACATAATTCCCATTAGGATATATTAGTACTATTGAGGTCTCCTTACTGAAAAATGAATTTAAAAACAGATTAAGTGCTTATCCAAAAAGCACAGTGGTACATCTACTGCATAAACTTTTATATTTTATTCCATCCTAGAAAGCAAAAATGATAAAATTCAAAGTCATTTCCATCAAATAAAGAGTTTAAAATTTAAGCTCTGAAGGAAAACCAAAATATGCTTATGGAAAAGTATACTGATATTAAAGAAAAAAACTCAACAAATTATCACTTCTAAGAACAAACAGCAACATTCATCTTTTGTTATAAAAGGAAGTACAATAATCAATCATAAAGAAACATAATGTTCACTTAGCAAAGTTTTAAATAATGCTGGCTTGCTCCTCATTTCTTCAGTTGGTGGAGAATTTCAGTATGACAGCAATATTAGAAGAACTTATATTCTAATAACATTAATATACCTGTAAGGGGAACTGCTATCATCACTGGCATATGAAATGATTCTTATTACTCTCAGGTGTCATACAGGTATGTTTCACTTTCTACAGTTTTAGTTACCCGTGCTATAGGGTACCACATGGTATAGTTTAGTTACTGGTGATATAGGGTACCACGTGGTATAGTTTAGTTGCCCGTGGTATAGGATACCAATAAGATATTTTGACGAGGGGGTGGGGAAGGCAGTCAGAGAGAGACACAAAGTTCACATAACTTTTATTACAGTCTATTGTCACAACTGTTCTATTGATACTATTATTAGTTATTATGTTAAACTCTTATGTGCCTTATTTATGAATTAAACCTTATCATAAGTATGTATGTATAGGCAAAAACACAGCATACATAGGATTGGTACTATCTGCGGTTTCAGGCATCCACTAGTGGTATTGAAACATATCCCCCATGAATAAGGGGAAACTACTGTATTTCATTTTCTGCAACGGTTAAAACACTTTGCTGAAGACTGTAAGCTTTAGGAGTTCATATAAGGTGGAGATATTTGTTTTACTGCTTGCTATCAGACACCTACTTTTTAGGTTTCAGCAATGAATATTTGTGTGTGTGTTATTAAAAATGCAAAATGGAAATATAAAAAGATTTTTAAAGTAAAAAACTGGGAAAGGTTTAAATACATACAGTACCTTTGTAAAAACCTAAGTTTTTTTTTTCTTTTCCTGGCTATAAATATATTATTTATTAACAAATAAAACTGAAAATACAAAAAAATTTAATAATCTCTCCATTCAATGATAACCACTATACAAGCTCTTGAGTATTTACTCATTTTCTATCCTCTGTATTTTCTATCCTATGTATTTTGCCTACTTTCTACCCTACGTAAAAATTGGGATCACTACAATATACATTTTTAAATCTTTATAGTTAGAAAGTAATTTTGTTCATTTAAGAACATTAAAGGCTGCGTACAGCGGCTCACACCTGTAATCCCAGCACTTTGGGAGGCTGAGGCAGGCAGGCTGCTTGAGCCCAGGAGTTCAAGACCAGCTTCGGTAACATAGTGAGACCCTGTCTGTAGAAAAATACAAAAATTAACCAGGCATGGTGGTGCACATCTGCAGTCCCAGCTACTCAGGAGACTGAGGCACGAGAATTGTTTAAACCCAGAGGCAGAGGTTGCGGTGAGCTGAGATCACGCCACTGCACTTCAGCATAGGTGACAGAGGGAGACTCTGTCTCAAAAACAACAACAACAAAGAAAAACAAAAAGAACATTAAAAAATATATTATATACTATTGCTAGATTAATAAAGTTATTAAATTCCAGAAATATTTATATAGTATACAGTATCTCCTACTTTGGAGCTCTTTAACTAATGTATCCCTAACTCTCAATCCAGCATCTGATACATAATAATTGTTCTTTTTTGTTTAAAATACATGACAATGGGAATAAAAAATTCAAGAGATGGCTACTACAAGTTTGAAATTTGGTGGGGGCATGTCAAGTACACAAGTAATTGTAACAAATGGCAAACTATAAATAATATCATATCACAAGAAAAGGACAGATGAAGTGTAATGAGAGAGATGATCAAGTCTACTTGGCAATGTGGGAAAAGTGGGGAAATTTGCGCTTGGCACCAAAGGGTCATGACTTGAATTTCAATTACAAAGCAAAATGGGGAAGAATGGCCAAAGAGACAGGGATGATTGAAAGCTTTATACATGGAAACAGAAAACTATCAGATATGAAGAATGAGAAAAACAAAACAAAACAAAATCTACAGAGGAGAGAAGTTGATGGATCCACCATGCCTTTTCAGAAATAACTGAGCTACAATTAAGATCACAGATGCCTTCTCCTTAATATGAAAGGTGATTTCATCAACAGTTCTGTGCCTTTCACTAGCAGTCTTGCAACCTTGTAAGTGAACAGCAGAGGTGTCCCCAGTTAGGAACTGTCAAGGTAAATAAAGTACAGTGTTTCAGTGGTTAACTCCTTCCCTCAAATGGTTATGCTATCCCAACCCCAACACATTTTAAAACACCTTGGAGCTCTCCAAAGTTTATACTTTGCTCTTTCTCTGTTTTATTCTAAACCTTTAACATGAAGAAATCATTAAGTTACCTATCCTAATTCCTAACAAATAAATGGGCAACACTGTAGCAATATACTCTTCCTAGTCTTTGAAACCTAGACAAAAGGAAAGAATACAGATCTGCGCATGGAGACAAAAATCAACAAGGCAGCAAAGCAAAGAAAGTCTTCAATTTTTCCTAAGTAGAATTTTGTCCCATGTCTATATCAGACATTTATCTTGGCAAAAATCTAAATCTGGAAACAGAAAACTTTTGTAGACACTAATAAATTATAAGCATGAATGCCAATATACTTATTAATGTGTATTTTACTATTAAACTTATAAATTCTCACTTACATTTTTCTCTAAAATTAAGATGCCTGAATTGCTATAGCTTTTCCTATAATTTACATCTTCTATATTTACACATTTTCACATTCGCCTTTATCTTTTACAACAAAGATAAAAGGTTTCAGACAGCCTGAATCAGGCTTATTCATACATTCATAAGATTAAAGGGAACAGATAAAAGGTTTTGACCACAGAGAAATAAAGGAAAAAAAACAAAAAACTTAAATTCTATATAAAAACTTCTAAGGAAATCTTTCTCATTTACCTTTATCCAATTCCTAGTTTTGGTTAGCACCATGGTTTTAGTAAAAAAAAGATATGTTAATCACTGACTTCCTAAAGAAAGATAAACTCCATTGTTATAGAACAGGCATAGAAAATGATTTCTTTTTGAAAAGGGAAGAGTATTGTGAGAAACAAGATTTGAAGCATAAATATTTTTAGTGCTGTATTAAATCCTATCTCCTTCATACAGAGCAGAGCATAGAAATAGATGTAAGCGATAGTTTTCTGATGTTTTTAATTCTAACAATAGATAAGCTTTTTTTTAAAAAGGTCCATTCTAGTTATTCAGGTATTGAAATGCGACTCATGACAGACTACTGAAAGCAATTGGTGCCAGCATATTTTCTGTATTGATCATAATTTTAATATTAAAACAATCAAAAGTATTGAAAAGAGATAGAGCAAGACAGAGATAGATTTGAAGGCCAACATGAATTATTTTAAGCTAAATCACTGTATTTCAGATTACTCTTATGATTGTATGGAGGGCAGTGATTTAGCCAATATATACCTATCCATCATGATAGTATAGGCTCAACCTAAGGAAATGTTACTAGCAAAATAATGCCAGGAATACATACCCATCATTCCATAAGTCAGCTGCAGCCCTGCACTGAAAACTTTTTTTCCCAAATAAGGCTTAATATATTTTAATACTTCACCAAGGTATTCCAAGGACTTTGTGACCATGGCAGATTTATCAGAAAGTGTCTGGAGATTCCCGTAAGTTATACCAACAGCCTATAAATAAAGAAAAACATTATTTAACTTTCCAAGTTTTATACCGTAAAGATTTGGAACATAAAGATAATTTTTCTCTCTTTTTCTACACACGCACCCATACCCTTTACATTTAAGCCTTCATTTGTAACCTTCCAATAAAGATACATAGGAATTAAAATACAAGTAAAAAGAATTAAGTCTTGTCTTTTATTATTAAAATAAAGGTTAAAGGAAGAATTTTTAAAAACTCACCAATAACTACTTATAGAAGGGCCGACTTAGCAAAATATCAGTGAAAAAAAAAAAGTGAAACTTATGTACACATACCTTGTAACTAAATCACATCATGACTTCCAGACAGGTTGGCTCACCATATTTCCCAGTAGATTACTAGGAATTCAAAATCCCCAAATTCCCCTACAAGGAAAACCTACAAGTAATGCCAAATTTTTACAAGCAAAACCTCTAAAAAGTTCAGCTTTATGATATGAATTCACTTTTCTTCCTAGAATTTTATGAGCCATCTGATGCCAGCTTAACTTCTCGGAAAAAAAAAGGATGGGCAGAGAAGGTAGAGATGGCAAAATGGAGAGTGGTAGAGAGAAATGTGAGGTGAATCAGTAAGAGAAGAACAGAGACATGAGAAGAGGAAAGGAAATAAATGAGAGAATAAATTGAGGAAAGGTTAGAATAAGCAAGGGGTGAAAGGTCACAAAAGAATCAAGAGAAGACTGGCTAAGAGATGGATTAGAAAGTTTAAGGAAAGTGGCCGGTGCGGTGGCTCACGCCTGTAATCCCAGCAGTTTGGGAGGCCAAGGTGGGCAGATCACGAGGTCAAGAGATCGAGACCATCCTGGCCAACATGGTGAAACCCCATCTCTACTAAAAATACAAAAATTAGCTGGGCGTGGTGGTGTGTGCCTGTAGTCATAGTTACTTGGGAGGCTGAGGCAGGAGAATGGCTTGAACCCAGGAGGTGGAGGTTGCAGTGAGCCAAGATCGCGCCACTGTACTCCAGCCTGGTGACAGAGCAAGACTGTCTCAAAAAAAAAAAAAAAAAAAAAAAAAAAAAAAAAAGAAAGTTTAAGTAAACTAATAAAATTTTCAAACCATTTTTGAGAACTTATAATGAATTCCAATGACCCAAATTGGACCATGAATTGCACCAATACAAACAGTTCTGTGATTTTTCTTCTGCAGCACTCAGCATGTAAGACAAAGGAAAGAGAAGAGGTGGTTGCACTGAGCCAAGGTTGAGGGTTTGTAGATGTGGCCAAAAGAAAAAAGATTCAAGATTGTGAGAATGTTGGTAAGAGTAGCTGAAGTAAGGCCCCAAGGGGTCTAATTACGGTGAATAGGGAAGGAAGTGAGGACTTGGGAGAACGTTGTCCTAGGATAACAGAGAGGGGAAGATTACAATGTGGTCACTCATGAGCTGGAAGGACAGATGATGGTAGTCAATGAGCTTTCAGATGCTCCAAGAGATTCCACTGTTCCGGGTTTAGTCACGGAAGTGGGTGGATGAAGTAGGGCAGAAGTGAAAGACTACTTCTTTCACTGAAAGACTGAAAGAGTACTACAGAAGCTTTGAAATGAAAGCTTAATAGAAGTCATCCATGGTGACATTAAAGTTGGACATGCTGACAATAAAATGTGAAATGAAAAAGATAAGAAAGTCAGTGAACCTAAATGAGTGACTGTGAGATTAGCAGATAAGAACAAGAGATATACTTGACTAATCCCATTCCTCTCTATTTAGCTCTCTTCCCTTTGTTTTCTACACTTCTTTCCCTTGACTAGACGTTCTCAAACTCTTTGGTCTCTGTTCCCTTTTGCACACTTAAAAATGGAGGATCTTGAAGAGCTTTTAATTATTTGGGTTATATCTATTGATATTTATGATATTAGAAATTTTTATTTATTAATTCATTGAAAAGTGATAATGAACATTACATGTAAGTAACATATTTTAGTGAAAGACTATTTCCCAAACAAAAAACAAATTTAGTGAGAAAAGTAGTATTTTTTAACATTTTTACAAATCTCTTTTATGCCTGACTTAATAAAAGACAGCTTGATTCTTATATCTGCTCCTGTATGATTTATTGTGGTATGCTGCAGATGAAGAAAATACAGCTTCAAAAATATATGTGGCTGGAAGAATAAGAAATATTTTGAAAGATTTTTCACATAACCATGAGAATTCCTCTTTGCTATTATACCAAAACTTGACAAGTGGTATTTCCTACAGATTAGTTGTAACTAAACCATGGTGTCTGAAACCATGTCAATAAACATTTTATATTCTGTTAAATTAAAAGCCATTGGTCTATCCTGTATTTTGAGTGAATCTTTTACATCCATGAATGCTTTTTAAAAAGCCTGTATTCGTCATTTGGAAAATTGTGGTTCACTGAGTTACACAGCTTCCCAATGTTGACACACTTCATTATTTATATCAGGAAAAAAAAATCACACCTGCTAATACCACCACCATTCTCATCAGAAAATAAGTATCGGGAAGCTCTCAAGATCACGATGACACATACAAGTTTCTCAAAATTCTAATTTTCATGAAAGCTTGAATTATATTATTAGCAACAAATACTGTCAGTTGTTTGCTTTGAAGTGACAGGCTCACTTCATTCATTTTTTGAGAAAATGTCTGCCAAATAGCCAAGTCTGAATAACCATACTTTGTCAGTTGTTCTTTTAAGAAAAAAGCAGTCAGTTCAGCTTGCAACTCAAATAATCACACAAGTGCTTTTCATTTAGACAACCACATTGCTTTGGTATGCAGCAAAAGTGCCTTAAGTGCACTTTGCATTGTCGTTCACGGAATACTGAAAGTACATGTACTCAAGAGTCAAAACGTAATAAAATAAATAATTTTACTGCTTCATTGAAGATATTCTTAAGTGAAACTGGCTTTTTCTTCTGTAAATGCATGGCAGTATCAATTATAATGAATACTAGTATAATCTTGGGCCACAGTGTTGATTCATGTAAAAGATTTTACACTATTTGTGCAAATATTAATACTGTTTTGAGCAGGTGGTATCAGTAATTCCCAGGGGTCTATGGACTACACTTTTGAACACCAGTGCCTTAGACTTCTCAATATTGCTCTATGCTTAGGCTTAACTTCCCTAGCCTAAAAAACATGCATTTCTCGGTACCTTGATAATAATAACTTAGATGTCATACTATCATTTCTGTGCAGAAAAGAGTTAATACAGCAGACCCAAGACTGCTACTCTTAAAATGTCCTGCTTGCAAGGCTGGCTCTTGGCTGGTATTTGGGGTCTTAGATTTTGAAAAGCTTCCTACAATTCCTTAATCCTAAACTGGATCTATGCAAATAATATGGTTTATGCTGAATACCTGCTTTCCTTCTGGAACTGGAATTCTCTAAGTATGAGGCAAAGAGGGCATACGTGACCAGTCCCCAATAATAACCATGGGCACTGAGTCACTAAGGAACTTCCCTGGCAGGTAGTGTTTCACATGTCTTGTCACAATTCCTTGCTGAAAGAATTAAGCATATCCTGTGTAATTTCACTGGGAAAAGAATCTTGGAAGCTGTGCCTGGTTTCTTCAGACTTTTCCTCATGCATCTTTTCCTTTTGCTGATTATGCTTCGTATCCCTCTGTTAATAAGTCATAGCTGTGAATACAACTATATGCTAAGTCCTATGAATCACAGAACCGAGGGATAATCTTGGGGAGACCTGACACAACTTAAAAATGAATAAATTTAAAACTGAATTCCTCACCTACTTCTCTGTCACCCTAAATCATGATGTTCCTATTTCTCCTTAAGGTATCATCACTTTTAGTCAAACACAGCATTTATTTCATATCCATTCAGAAATCCCACAACCATTCAATCTTTGATTCCTTCTAAACCTCACTAGCTTTTGGCCAACAGTTCTCTGCACCTTTAAGTTACACTATTGCTACTTATTTTCATTAAAAAAATTATTTAACCAAATCATATCTACTTAAAAACTTACAAAGCCTTCACAATCTTCACAGGATAAAATCCAAACTTCTTATACCAAAATGCTTTAAATTCTTTACCTACTGATTGATCTGTCAACCAACTGGCACTTAGCATATAATGCCTTGTGTTACTATTTTAGTCTTTGTGTATGTCTTATATCCATAGAGAAGTAAAGGCTACCTGAGATAAAGAACTACTTCTTTTGGTTTTTCAAATCCCTACGAAGTTCTAGCATAATATTATCTAGCATTCAGCAAAAAACTCATTTTCTTAGTGGTGAAAGAATAATTAATTTGGGCTAGATGAAAACTATCAATGAAGAACTTGATTTCTAGCTCCATTTCTGATCCATTATAGCTCCTAGCACACCACAGGCATTTAATTGCAGGTTCAGATCCAATCAACAACTAAATAAGGGTCCAAATGGAATGTGTATTTTACATCTGCATTTACTATTATCAAATATTTTTAGAGATTGCATGACATCTCTAATTGTCATACAATTGTACTTTAACTTAATAGAAACCAATGGAAGAATTAACATTTATGGAAAGAGCTTATTGATTTTAATTATTTTCACTGCAGCTAATACCAACCACTCTGTGGGAAAATAAACCAACTTTTACAATTAATAGCTTACAAAAGACACTAATCCAAACACATTAACAACTAGGTTTGTAAAACAAACACTCTCACATAGACAAATTTCTGTACAATTAATAATTAAAAATAAAATTTTGAATGGTACTGTTTATTATGGAAACAAAACAAAACAAATGGATTGGATTTTAATGCTCCAACTATACTATCATATGAAGTAGATGGTGCTTATGCCTACACTGTTTGCTACAGGGTGATAAACACTAAGGTGGGAGTGTTATGGAATGTTTACAAGGATATTCAGTTCCCAAGCATCTGAACAATGCGGTTGTCCAGCAACTGTGTCAATATTCCTACAATTTAGATTAGCCTTAGAATAAAGCTTTTTTGTGGTATTCTTTAGTTTTATTATTCTTCATTAATGTAATTTTTCTGCTGTCCTTAAGTGTGAATTGTACTATACCTTAGATTCACATTTTTCTTCCTCCAGAACTTTATAATAGCAGGCAATCAATAATATGATTCAATTTATAAGAATTCATTTTATAGAAGAACTTTAAGAATACTTCAGGTTTTTCTGAAAATTAATTGTAATTAATCTGGACAATTATACTAATAAATGACAAATACCTGAAAGAATCGAACAAGTGCTTTTTTAGGGTCTTCTGAGATGGATAAATATTCAACTTGGGCCTTTGAGAAAATACTCTTTACCTCTGAGAGATTAAACAGTAATCTTGTCAGTTCGACCAACTGTTTCATGTACTCTTTTTCTGTTAAAATAAAATAGTAATTGTTATATCAATTTATATAACATACTATATACATAACCACACGTACAACATATATATAATGTATATATGAGAAGTAATACAGCATTCTTCACTTATGACATGCTTTCTTTTAAAATTCAAATTTCCACACAAGGACTTCAAATTAAATTTCTCTCACTTATGAACATCCTTGCCCCAAAAGTTATTCATGTAACACCAACTAATATAATAAAATATTAAAATAAATTTGGAGGATTTTTTTCAGGCCAACCTTCATGAAAATAACAAGTGGCCACAAACAATAGCTTTGGGAAAAGACATGTCCTACAGACAACAGAACTGCATGGGACATTTTAAAAAAAGTACAGATATCACTCAATGACTACTTGTAAAGCAGAAGAAAGGCAAAATATCTAATATAAAATGGGAGAGAATTATTCATAATTGGGTATTTTTCTTTTTAGGGTGTTCACAGTGTGATATCTGGTTACTCGCTTCAGAGTTCTACTTTTCTCGTGATCAGTTTCTTTAAAAAATAGCTTGTCACCTGAGAAGCAAATTTCTGTTCTTGGCTTCCAAGGAAACAAGTTCTTTTATCTTTTATAGCAGAGAAGTTTGTCATATATAGTAACAGGAAAATAAAAAAAAAAAAACAAAAAAACAGAAACAGGCTACAAAAGGAAATTAAGTTCTGCTTGTATTCATACCCAATTACGAATATTTTGTATATTTTCTATTAATTACATAACAAATGATCTAGACAGCAAATAGCTTTCCATAGATACCCCCATCCTCCCCAAAAAACGTACACTTACTTACCAACTGCCTGTTCCAGATTTTTATCTATGAGCAAATCATCAGGCCCAGAGAGGTTTTTAATATACATTTGCAAAACACAACGAATCCATGATCTTATGGTTAAGGCTTGAAAAGATACATAGCCTGAATGAGAAAGTGCTTCACATAATGTGCTGTAAAAACAAATTGACAAATATTTTTAAAACAAAAACGTTTCCTGAGTATAGAGATTAAGAAGTAAAGAAAAACATTCTAACATCCCTGCAACTCCTTGGCCTCATTGATTTTTCGGACAAACACACTAACGTAGGCATGCATTGTTGAAAATGAATACTACAGATAAACCCAAAAAGATGTTAAACAAATATCCTTCTTTTCATTTTTAATGTTGTAATTTTCAATTTTCCTTTTTCCACTGATGGCATATGTGTAGGTTTATGTTAAGGAAGAAGACAAGAAAGAATGTGGCTACCAAGGAAAAAGCAAGGGCTTATTATAACTAGCTAGGTGAGATAATAATGAAGGAAGTGGCAAGTAGAATAAATATCAGTGGCCGTTAGAATAAGTAAACAGAGAAGTAGTCATGAACGTATGCTCTCTCACTATACGGAGAGTTGTTACTAAAAATTACCTCACAAAGAATTCCAAAACCATTTGCCAGATTTAAAAAATAATTATTTATATGACGACAATGGGCTGGCTAAACTTGGTTTTTTTTTTGTTTTTTTTGTTTTTTTTGAGACAGAGTCTCGCTCTGTTGCCCAGGCTGGAGTGCAGTGGTGCAATCTTGGCTCACTGCAAGCTCTGCCTCCCGGGTTCACGCCATTCTCCTGCCTCAGCCTCCCAAGTGGCTGGGACTACAGGCACCCGCCATCATGCCTGGCTAATTTTTTGTATTTTTAGTAGAGACAGGGTTTCACCGTGTTAGCCAGGATGGTCTCGATCTCCTGACCTTATGATCCGCCTGCCTCGTCCTTCCAAGGTGCTGGGATTACAGGCATGAGCCACCGTGCTTGGCCACTAAACCTGATTTCTAACCCATTCATTAGTCAGGGTAGAGAGGATGGGGATGGTCTTAACCTAAATATAAAATGTTATGTAATGTCCAAAATTTTTAAAATTCATACAAACCACAAATCTAAAAATGTTTTGAAATACCTCGAATATAAGTTGTCATAAAAAAGTACACAATGAAGAAGAACACAGACTGGTTATTTATTACCTTATAACTTTCCCAAAGCTATATAGCACCTTTGCATTTCAGTTTCTTCAAATGTTACTAATACACTAACAATATCATTTTTTAAGTAGAAATTATTTCAAATTATTTCAGCAGAAGTCTTTAATGCATAATATAAATGTTCATTACTATTAAAGAATTCCCAAACTGGAAGGGATTGTAAAAGTAATCCAACTGAATTTGAACTCTCTTACCTTACAACTGAAAGCCCAATGATAAAATGTATACTTAATGATACTGCTTATTGAAGCTTCCTTAGGAAAAGACTTAGCTCACCAACTACATCTCTCTTCATTTCCACTGATGGGCAGCTTGGACAAAAACTACGTTAAGATGAGGGAAAATAAAATAAATACACAGGCCTAAGAGGACTAAGATCTCACAAACCTACACATATGCCATGTGTACACAAAACGTATGTGTAGGTTTATGCTAAGGACGAAGACAGGAAAGACTATGGCTACCAAGAGAAAAGCAAGGGCTTATTATAACTAGCTATGTGAGATAGTAATGAAGAAAGTGGCAAGTAGAATAAAAATAAAAACCCTAGAAAAAGTAAACAGAGAAGTGGTCATGAACATATGCTCTCTCACTCTACAAGCAGTTGTTACTAAAAAGAGGACTAAGACCTCTTAGGCTTGTATATTTATTTTATTTTCCCTCATCTTGATGTTCTTATTCAAGTCTTCCTGACCACTCTATACTATTTCTATTGTAACTTTATTCATTCTATTTTTTTTTCCAATGAGGTTCCTCAGATCTCTTGTGTAATGTGGCAGGAAATACTTATAGATAAGGAAGACATTGTTCAGGTGAAGTATCTTGTTCATGATCTCATGAGTTAAGAGTGAAAACTCATGATCTCATGAGTTAAGAGTGAAAACTCATGATCTCATGAGTTAAGAGTGAGTTAAGAGTTAAAAATCTAGCAGTAAAAAGGAAAGCTATCATTAAAACGAAAACTGTAATAAATACCAGTATCTTACAGATTCAATAATAATAAATGTGTAATTTCTTTCACAGTGGGATGTGTAGAAAGGTCACTTCAGTATGATGATAAGACAGTCTTACAAAAACAGTTTTGAAAGGGCTTAACAAACAACTTTTTTTTTTAAAGCAGGCCACAAAATATAAGTTAGTGTTCTTACTATTACTACTGTCGAAAGGCTGATATATCTGAAAGCAAAAACCTGACAAAGTGAGAGTATATGTAGTAGAGATCAGTCCTCATTTGTGAAAATTCTTAGCTTCCTAGGATACTGATCTGTCACAGGTTTGCATTAATGTGTATGCCTGAAATAAAAGCACGTACCTATTTTGTAGGACATGACTTAAATATCTTGCTACAACTTGAGGGCAGATGATATCATCCCAACCAAAAAGTTGAATAATTGATATAACTGGCTGAGGCTGAAAATCTGATGGAGCTGTGCTTGGCATGTCCATTGCTAGCAAAGTAAAGTCTAGATTCAAAATGAGAGAAACGTAAGGTCAGGAATCTTTAAAAACCATTTCTGACCCACACACCCCTGGCCAATTGTAACAAGTGTTTTTTTTTTTTTTTTTAAGTAACAAATAATAAAATGTCCTACTTAGAAATGTAGAGCAAACAAAAAGCTAAAGCTGAACAAATTCATGTTGTCATAGAAATTTCTGTAGCATCTAGATCTCCAAGAAAGGCCTAGAAGAATTTATCTCTGCATTATCATTACAGATCTATAATGGCTCCCTCTAATTACAAATTCTATGCCTGAGGTTTTGGCTAATGTGCCTCCACCATTCAAAAGACCTATTTATAAAATATGTCCAGCATCTAGTCTTCTAAGGAAGCAAATTTGCCTGTCATCTGCCACAGGTGAACAGTTCCTTCTCACCTTAGACACTGGACATTCTCTTCTATTAAACAGAGATCTCCTACAATCAATGACACTCCACTTCCTTTAGAACCCACAAAGGCTAGGAACTAGAATTCCTTAGTTAACCATGCTAAACAAATATGTTTTATTTTGTGATTTTTCTTGGGAACCCATAAACTCATTTTGTATGATATTAATTTCTTTGCCAATACATTATTTATTAAGAACTCCTATGCAGCTTTCTGAAACGGGGTGGCTGTCTATTCTCCCACTCCCCGTATACCACTTGATCTACCAATAGGGTGAGATTACTCCTTGGTCCACATTGCTGCTTCTAGACTATTCTCCCCTCTTCCTCCCTAAAATTGCTAGCTTTGAATTTCATATCATCAGGTTATATTAGTCACTATCTTTGTTGCATTTACCTACTACTTCCTAGTTCACCTCCTCCTCTCATTCTTTGTAGACTGTAGCTCACTATCATACTCTCCAACAGCACTCCTGCCATAATCTTTTGTGATTATTTTTCTCCAGTGTCATGGACTCTTGATTTCTTGAACTCCTCTGATTCAATGAATCTATCTTCCATTCTACGTCAGCCATTCACTCCCATGCTGATACCCAGAGACCTTGGCATTACCAGTAACTACAATCTCAGTAATTTCAATTGTAAAGTACCCCAATTTTTGACTCCAAACTAGCTTTCCAACTTTCCTCTTCTCCCCCAACTCCAACAATTCTTTGATTCCATCAGGACCTAAAATCCACTGATCCTACAACCATTTCCTCATCCCTCCTTGTCTCCATGCCTTCCCTGTCTCTCTTTAGGACACTTGATTGCATGGTCCATTATTATACTCATTCATTTATACTACCAACTCTTGCTCCTTTCTTGATTTGTGTACTTGCCTGGAAAAATCATCACCTGTTTAATTCAAACTCTTGGCCTTTTCCCCACGTGTACCAGTATTAAATGGCTGAAGAAGAACCATGCTGACTGATACCACTTTACATTTATGACTACAGACTTCAAGTAGGCTCTTAGAATTGGCCAGCATTCCTATGACATTTCCCTAGTCCATTCAGTCTTTTATTCTCTTAGGGTACAATTGCATATCTTCTCTTCACTCTTCATCAACAGTCAGCACCTTCTGCCCCTTCCTCATTTTCAGCTGATGGACTGACTTAATACTTCACAGAGAAACAAGAAACATCAGAAGAGAACTATCACAAGCTGCTACCACATTTACGCAGTTGCCTTCATCTGGGCTCACTTATTCTGCCTTCTCTTCTGCTACTAGAGATGAACTGAGGCCAAGTTCTCTATAAGATCCCATTTTCTCTGGGCACTAAAACCAAAGTGACTTTGTTTGTACCATGCAATTTTCCTTCACTTTGGAGCATTCCTGTCAGCATTTTAAATATACTGAAATGTCTCCCATGTTATTTAAAAACCAAACAAAAACAAACCTTCCTCTTTGACCCCTCTAGCTACTATCCCCATTTTTCTACTTCTCTTAAACAGTGATATTCAAAAAGATTAATCTAAATTTGCAGTCTGCAATTGCTCTTTTCACATTTTCTCTGGAATCATCTTCTATCAGGCCTTTGCCTCTCCACTACATACAAACTGCTCTTTCAGGTCACCAGTGACTTCCCTCTTATTAAATCCAATGACTAATTCTCAGACCTTATCTCACTTGATCCATCTGTAGAAACTGAGCTGTTGATCACTTTCCTCTCTTTGGGCTCCACGGCACCACACTTCCCTGCTTTTTCTTAACTTACCTTCATTCCTCTCCAGTCTCCTTTCTTGTTTCTCCCGACCCTACAAATCTGAACAAAGGAATACCCTAAGGTCCAGTCCTCAAACTTTTCTTTTCATCCATACTTGCTCTATGGGTGATCTCATCCAGTTTCATGGTTTTAAAGAATTATTTATATATGGATGCTTTCCAACTTCAAATCTCTAGCTTGGACCTCTTCCTGAACTCTAGGATCATTATCTAAGTGCCTACTTAACATGTCTACTTGGATTTAATGAACATCTTTAAAAAAATTACCAAAAATGTTAATCTTCCCTCATAAAATCTGTTCTAGCCTCAATCTTCCTCATCTCAGCAAATGGCTATAGTTACCCTTAATTCCTCTCTTTATCTATTTGGTTACCGTATCTTACCCACTTAGCAAATTCTGTCAGCTCTACCTTGAAAATACTTTCTTCAGATGGGAAACCTGACCACTTCTCACCACCTCTACTGCCACCACTCTAGCCACAGCTGCTCATTTTTGGGTTATTACAATAGTTCCCTAACTGCCTTCCTGCTATTCCCCTTGCCTAGTCTTCCTATAAGTCTAGCCTCAACCTAGCAGCCAGAGGACTCTTATCACTCCTCTGCTCAAAACTTTTCAACAGCTTCCAATCTCAGAGTAAAACCAAAAGTCTTTATAACCACTTACAAGGCAGAACACAAACTAGCTCTCCATTACCTCTTGATCCATCTCTTAGTTCTCTTTCCCTTTCTCATTCCACATGAGCCTTTGCTGCTTCCCTATAGTTTCTCAAACACACCAGACATGTTCTTGCCTTCAGACTTCTGCAAAGCATGGTCTCTCATCTCCTTCAGTTCTTTGCACAAATATTACTTACTTCGGCATTCCTGACCACTCTATTTAAAATCACAACTGCCTCTGGCCTTCTGTATTCCTATCCTATATTCCACTCTTTCCCACAGCATTTATCACCACACATTACACTATTTATTCATTTAGTGGTCTTCCTATGCCCCAACACTAGATTATGAGCTCCATGAGAACAAGTATTTTTGTCCTTCTTCTCCATTAGTATCTCTCCAATGCCTATTAAACTAGGTATTCAGTAACTTTTTTTAAATGAAGAAAATCATTTTCTCCTAAACTATCAAGTCTTTATTTCAAATCAAAGCCAAAGTACACATATTTTGCTTTCTATTTATATACCATTTATCTTCAGCATCTAAGACAGCACTGACTGAACTGATGCATTATTATTTTTGTTGACTGGCAGTTGGGATGATGCATGTACACAAGTTATATCATCTATTAATGACTGCTTAAACTGGTTGAATATCAATATTTATTTTCATAGACATTACAGTAGTTGGAAAATTGTTGTCCTGTCACAATTCTTTAATCTATCATCGTAAAGTCCTAATTATAGAAGTGTTATCAGAATTCAAAATCTTTTCAAATTTAAATCATTAGTCTTTTACACAGCACTTTAAGCTCAGTTTTCCTCATACACACTAGGATAAATATTGGTTTAAATCTTAGGTTTTTAAAACTATTATTTAAAAATAAATTAAATACCTTTAAATGGACTTCATTCAAGTACATGGAGTTACCATACTAATCACTGTCTATTCCAATACTTCTTAACATATTTTGAGCAAAATACCCCCTTGAGAAGACAATGGCCTCTTCTTAGAAATAATATATATGCACATATATTCAAATTCTTGCCTATAATTTCATGAGATCCAGAGTCCCTTAAAGCCTAAGGACATGTCTTTAGGTTAATAATCAAATTAAGTAAAAATTACAACTTAAAGTAGAATCTAGTAGAAGTCAGAACAATAACATCCTATATATTCAGTGTCATTCTGATCTCATCTTCTTGGGGTTGAAGTGGTATTTATTTTATATTCTTTTGCTCTTTACACAAATTAACTTCATCTTATACCTATATATCTGCTCATACAATTTGAAAAGAAACTACTTGAATCACACGTAATCAAATGCTAGTTTACCTTCCAAAATATTACATGCATAAGAAAAGCTTATGTACATTCAATATTTTCAGGATAGAAAATTATCTTATTTTTAGTAAATAATCATTTAATTTTTAGCAATAAATAAGCCAAAGGATCCCAATTTATTAATATGTAATTTGTTTCATCTTTCTGGCTGACAAAATGTTTGCTATACAAGAGTTTGTTACTAAGAAAATAAAGGAAAATACTGACAAAGAGTCTGCAAAAAGAGAAATTAGCAAATTAATAATTAATGCTGACCTGCAGCTGCATCCGCAAGTTGTGAGAAAGGCACTACCTGTGACATTCTCTGACTCTTCAAAAATGAAAAGAAATGTCTCCACAGTGCACTGGCAACTGCAGCAAGGTGGCGCTCTTTAGCCGATAATGAAGACTGTACTACAAATAGGTCCACATTGTCCCTTTGAAGTTCCTGACACAATTGTTGATGCATACTCCTAAAAAGAAATAAAAATACAGCTAACACCCTTAACAAATGCTTACAAAAATCTTCTTAAAGTACATTTTGAGCTTTTTCCATTTATATCATATGAGAAACATTTTATATAATTAAAACCTTTATGCCAAGACATTATGCATTTCTGGTTGTTTGATAGATGAATGATGGCATATTAAGCATCATAAAGTTAATGTTAACTACTAATGTCAACCATTAATTATATGCTTTTTAATATGTCAGATCCAAATGAGAAAGAGGCAGCTTCAGAATGAAGGTCTGCATTTTGCAACTCACACATGACAAGTGATTTTTACTTAAAATCTAGACATGAAAACAATTTTTTAAACAATTTTCTCCTGAGGGCTTTAGGACATGGATGTACCAAGAGGAAGGTAAGTACAACTGGCTTATGCGTGGTATTTTAAATTAAAATACTTTCCTTGTTTAGAAGACACAGGCCTTGTGTAGTAGACAAAACTATGCTAGATACAATCTTACTACTTTGGTCCCAAAAGATTCATAATCATTCTCACTTGGTAGGCAATAATATACAATAACAAGTTACTCTTCATAAAATAATAAAACATAATTCGATACTGCCTCAAATTTTGATTAATCATTTACTCACCTTTGCTGATTAATTCAATCGAAAATTTAGATAACTCTAGACCTTAATAGAAACATGTGCAGGAAATTGAGGTTACCAAAGAGAGGGAAATAAGAGATCTTCTTAGTGATGTGGAACAGAAGGCATTTATGTTGTGCACCCACTGATAATATGATTATTTAAAACTAAATGTACAACCATGCTATTATTCCTGTTTCTGTTTATATTACTGCCAGATCAACTGAGTAGACATAAATGCATGGATACATTTACATTTGCATTTTTTTTTCAATTATACAGAAAGCAGCAAAAAATAAGCAATGGAAATTATGGAGAAGACTTCCTTTAATAGAGATAGCATTCCACTAAGAAAAATAATTAAGTACTTTAAAAAAGATGTTTGATGTTTTTAAACAGTTTAGGGGAAGTGGATAACATGAAAGAACTATACAAAACACAGAACTAGCACGTGTATCTAAAGCAACCCCACAAAAAGATCAAGCTGGTTATAAGATCACATCTTAGAATATTTCACATAACTACCCAAGAGTGAGTAAAAATTCTAAGTATAAACTGTATAACATTAGGGCCTTGAGCCCCTTTACATTGGAATTCCTGGAAAATTATGGGATATTACTTAATACTACATGAAATATTGAAAAAACAAGTGAACAAATGGCTGGGGAAAGAGTATACAGTAAACAATTCTCATAAAAGCTAACCAAATATCTGCTATGTCCTCTCTGTAAAAACTTCTTGAGATGCTTTCAACTTGAACTAGTGGCTAGAGAACCATTTCAGTTCCTTTATCTTAGAATGAGATAAATAACAAACCACTAAAATCTATCTGGCAACTAACTCAACTGCCTATATCAACATAGCAAAGTTCAGAGTACATTTCTACACAGTGGAATCCATGTAAAATAATACCACCATTTCTACTGCCCTTTATAGCTTTTTCAAAGTATATTGGTTTCAAAAGACAATAACTAACTTGAGTAGGATGGATTTTGCTCACCATATCTAAAAAAGCCATTTTATTTACTAACTAAAACCTATTCCCTAGGAAGGAGTAACATTTCTGATCGACCTCTATATATGTGCTAGAAATTCCTTAAATTAATTAAATTCTTTTAAAATCGGAACAACTCTATGAGATAGGTATCATTAATCCTCTTTATAGATGACGAAGCTAACAGTAGGAAAGCTAAATATGCCCAAAGGTCACATGGCTAGAAAGGGCTGGCCCCATCATCTGAACTTAAATCTGACTCTGAAGCCCACTTTTCTTTTTACACACTAAGACATGCACCCTTATGCACCTACACATACACAAGTTTTAAGTGAATTAAACATTGATAAATTATCTTCTCTTTCTACTTAGGTTAAAGAAATTTCATCCCAGCACTTTGGGAGGCCAGGGTGGGTGGATCACTCGAGGCCAGCAGTTCAAGACCAACCTGACCAACATGGTGAAATCCCCTCCCTAATAAAAATACAAAAAAATTAGCCAGGCATGATGGTACACGCTTGTAATCCCAGCAACTCAGGAGGCTGAGATAGGAGAATTGCTTGAACCCAGGAGGTGGAGGTTGCAGTGAGCCGAGATTGTGCCGCTGCACTCCAGCTTGGGTGACAGAGCAAGACTTTCTCAAAATAATTTAAAAAAATAATAATAATAAATAAATTAAATAAAGGAATTTCAGAAAGCTTAAGAAAAGGGGCTGGAAAAGCCACATGTAGCTGTGTCTTTTGAAGGGCCAGGAGCAACATCAGAATTCTAACATTAGGAAAGACTATAAGAAGAGATGCTAGAAAACATGTATTCAAGGCAATAATGAGAAAGGCCAACAAATGTGAACCACCTTTGACCTCTCCAGAACAAAACGTTGAGGTACCAGTGAGTATAAGTATGAGCTAACGTGGGGATAGGATTCAAAGTTCTGAATCCATTAGGTTAAAAAAAAAAAAAAGCCAAGTGCAGTGGCTTATACCTCTAATCCCAGCATTTTGGGAGGCTGAGGTGGGTGGATTGCCTGAGCTCAGGATTTCAAGACCAGCCTGGGCAACATGGTGAAACCCCATCTCTACTAAAAATACAAAAAATTAGCCGGGCATGGTGACATGTGCCTGTAGTCCTAGCTTCTTGGGAGGCTTAGGCTGGAGGATTGCTTGAGGCAGAGGTTGCAGTGAGCTGAGATTGCACCACTGCACTCCAGCCTGGGCAACAGCGAGACTCTGTCTCCAAAAAAAAAAAAAAAAAAAAAAAGAATAATTAATAAAAAAAAAAAAAACCATTGTGAGGTAAAAAATTTTAAAGCTATAGATTACATCCTCCAAGGATGAGTTAAAACAGCTAAGACAAGTTTCAACTAAGGGTAAGACACTGACCCCAAACCACACTTGTTTTGGAAATGTGCACCCACTTTGTGTTTTTGGATTTGAAAAGCAGCTAATATCCCCGGGAATATGCAAAATGCTTCCTGCTCAATAGTTTGAAAGTTCAAGCTTTTTCAGTCTGGATAAGAAGAAATGATTACCTGCTATTTTAAACCAGAACCTAGTTGTTTAAGACCTTATAATAATAATTTATTTAAGCATAAAGAAATCAGTGAGTGACAAATACAGGAAATGCCAAGGGTGCACTGTAATAGAAGTCTGAAGGAAGAACCAAATTTTTGCACTATAGCCAAATAGCTAGAAATACTCCTTGCAGACACTGGTAATTTTTTAAAATCACATGTTTGAACCAGAAAACTAATTATACAGACTACTGAAAAATAAATTATATTAGATGTGACCACTGCATATCTGCTGAAGGTACATTTACAAAAATGCAAAGAAGAAGCTCTGTCACTAGAGGTAACAATGTAAAAGAAAACACAAAACATACATAAAATATTATAAAGAATGTAATATAGTTCTAGGTGATGGCTGTTTTATGAGGCATTATTTACCTTCTTCAACACAAACAGTAGAAATATGTAAGTAGATTTTTTGCATAAAAGGAAAAATATGTGATTTCTGGTCAGAAACTGAAAGACATAACACAAGGATGTAGGATCTCCCAACACTTGGCAATTGTTTTATTTGAGTGAAGACAGATTTCACCTTAAGATCAGTTTGGAAATACAAGATCAGATAAGGAAATACACACATGTAACCAGCTCTCTTACATTATAAAAGATACAATACAGTATAGTAGAAAATAAATTTGCTGAATGTCAAGTTATTCAAATTGCAGCTCTCACGGTGGAAATAACAGGAACATCCAGCATTTACTGGTATTTACTATGAGACCAGCACCATGCAAAGTGTTTTATAAGCATCGTTTCTCATCCTATGAGGTAGGCATAATTATTATTCAAATCTTATATATGAGAAAATTGAGACAAAAGGAGTAATTATGCTGCGTAATAAACATGGTTATTAGCATAGCTATCCAGAGCAGTGTGGCTTTGGAAAAACAAGTAACCTCCCAACTCGCTGTTTTCTTTAGAGTCAAGAACAGGAACAATTGTTGCTATATCCACCTAACAGGGTTATTGTGAAGACCACAGGAAATAACATTCTGAAAAGTTTAGAAGCCTATCATTACACTATATAAACACCCACACTTTCACATACCAATTATCCAGGTGTTCCTACGCTTCTATTTTAGCTCAGTTACCCTGCCTCCTTTAGATTTCCTCATTATCTTCAAGTATTTTCCTGATTCTTTCATCTGACTGCTCTTTTGCCCCACTTTCCAAGATTTCCTGTTTTTATTTGTCTGCTACTTCTTGCTTTGATTTCATGTTTACTTATCCATTTTGCCCCCAACTCTCTACTCCCACACAGATACCTTATCCCCACAGACACACAAATTTATTGAGGCATCTATCATATGAGACGCATGGAACCCTGTACCTGAAACTTCTACCTGCCAGTCTGGTCTCTCAGTTTCTGCTCCTCCCTAGTAACTTAGGCAGGCTTCTGGGAACACTTGCTGGACCATTGCTTATAGTTTTCGCCTCTAATCTTGGCATACCATTGTTTCTCCTATAACTGTTATAGAATAAGGTATGACATCCTATATACCACTTTCCTGGTATTCACAGTTGTATATTAATTATTTCTAATACATGATGCCTCAAAGTTTAAGGAAAATTAAAATTGTCTATTGATGGACTTTTCATCACATGGAAAAAGCATAATATAATAAATATGACTGGTAAGGATTAACAGCAATAATTGAATTCTTTTAACTCTACTGCAAACATGGTAACTTTAAAAAAATCTTTATTAGTGAAAAATATAATGGAAAATTTTAAGTCAAAAAGTTGTTCCAAATCACTATGAGTAATTATTCCAAGTATCTTATTGACCTGATGGAAAACTAAATGGGAATCAGGACACTCTATAACCATTTTTAGCTTCAGCTAAACTCATTAAAAAACCTTAGACACTGAATCCTCTTGTCATACTTGCTTGTATCTGTGAAACAGGGCTTACTCTGCCTTATTATCCAGGAAGAATATAACATAACTAAGGTAATGGCATTATCAGAAAAACAAAACAACCCTGAAATTTAAACAGTGGAAGCTACCCAAAAAATCATCAATACAATCTTGTCTTCAAAAAATGAGAAAAAACAACAAACAACTTCTAGGTATGAAGAGACTTTTACAAAGCCTCAATTTGAGATAATGGTAGTTTCAATCCTGAGTCCCAATCCTGTGCATGCCCAAATTATCAGGGAGAAACCAGGCTGGCAAGTAGCAATTCAAGCACACTTTGCAATGCCTCCATGTAACAGACACCCCAGTACATCTGTGTGTCTGTGCATATGTGGAGGAGGGGGTAAGTAGGTGGTAGACGGATGGATGGATGGATGGATGGATGGATGGATGGATGGATGAATGAATATGTGAAATCAAAGCAAAGAGTTTACTGACTGTTTTGATGATAAAGCACAGCAGTGGCAATGACGCTTACCATCACATATAATTACAGAGAAAAATAAGGGCTCCTTGAGATGCAAGGAGAATTCTTCAAATGAGTTCTTGTCTAAGACAGAAGAGATCAGCTTGTGACTCTGGAAAACTACTAGGCCTCAGTTTTTCATCTGTTAAATGGAAATAATGCCCTACTGTCCTCTATGGAGCTGCTAAAGCATTAAAGTCACAGCATTTAGGTAAAAATACTTTGTAGACAAGGCAAAATAATATGCACTTTCATAGACTGTAAGGCAAGACAATATGCACTACTGCTTCTAAATCCTAATAAACATGTTCTTACAGGCATTCGAACATCACTAGAAAGATACAAGCTTTGGAGACAGACATACTAAAGTATACATCCTATTTTGCCAATTAGCAGTTGGATGGTCATTTCCTCATCTGCTGCAAGAATTAAATAAGACATATTCAGTAAAGAGTAACTATTATGGTTGGCCAGAGAATTAAAAACTGTTTAATGATAATATATGTACTAGCCCTATTCTAAGTGTTTGACCTTTAATAACTAATTTAATCTGTAGGTACTTTATTGTCCTCATTTTATAGACAAGGAATCTCAGTACAGAAAGGATAAGTAATTTGCTTGGGTCATGCTGTTAGTAAGCAGCAGAGCCAGGATTTGAACCCAAACAGTCTAGCTTCAATACCCCAATTCATAATCACTATGCTACAGCTACCTCAAATACCATTTTACTACACAAATAAATAATACATGCTCCAAATGTCGCATTGCTGTATTCACTCATTCATATGTAAGTTCTTAATAAAGGTAGTTATAAAGTAGTATAACAGCCAATCCCAGGTGATATACCAGATGCATACACGTTAAAAGTTTAATACTTCTGGGGAGTGCCAGGCTTTATAGGGATTCCAAAGGTCAACGATGTGTGATAATTTACAATTTTCCTATGCTCCAAAATTGAGTTAGTTTGCAAGACTGGGAAAGAACAACAAATCAGGAATCCAGTGATGAACCTAGCAAACCAAGCATGCCTATAATAATGCTGTCTTATATACAATAAAAGGGGTGAAGTGCCTAAAATGAAGTTGCTTGCCTGTGTCCCAAAAACAGTAACTAGCACTGGTATGAAAACATACCAGTAAGAAGTCATCATTTTTAGAATTTACCCTCATATTTTCATTAGTCTTGACTTTGTAGATGATTATGAGTATAAAACTTAAGTTTTTCAGTTACGTTTCACTGTATTTTATAACACAGTAGTAACAAGGATCCACTTCCTTGTTATTATTGTAAGTAGTTCCCAATGTTGACTACCACCAAAATTATCTGTATCTCTCTACAAATACTAATGTCTTGGCCTCACTAAAGATCTTTCTGCATCTTCAGCATTGGGCCCAATCATAATATTTACTATTTGTTTTTAATTCCTGACGCAGTTGGTCTGACAGTCTACATTTCATTTGTTTATTTTATTTATTTATTTATTTTTTGAGACGGAGTCTCGCTCTGTCACCCAGGCTGGAGTGCAGTGGCAAGATCTCAGCTCACTGCAAGCTCCGCCTCCTGGGTTCACACCATTCTCCTGCCTCAGCTTCTCGAGTAGCTGGGACTACAGGCGCCCGCCACCACGTCCAGCTAATGTTTTTGTATTTTTAGTAGAGACAGGGTTTCACCGTGTTAGCCAGGATGGTCTCGATCTCCTGACCTCGTGATCTGCCCACCTTGGCCTCCCAAAGTGCTGGGATTATAGGCGTGAGCCACCGTGCCTGGCCTCACTTGTTTATTTTTGAGACAGAGTCTCGCTCTGGTGCCAGGCTGGAGCGCAGTGGCGCCATCTCAGCTCACTGCAACCTCCACCTCCCGGGTTCAAGCAATTCTCCTGCCTCAGCCTCCCGAGTAGCTGGAACTACAGGTGCGTGCCACCATGCCCCGCTAATTTTTGCATATTTAGTAAAGACGGGGTTTCATCATGTTGGTCACGATGGTCTTGATATCTTGACCTTGAGATCCGCTCACCTTGGCCTCCCAAAGTGCTGGGATTCTAGGCATTAGCCACCATGCCCGGCCGAGGGTCTACATTTCTACCAGGCAGATGCTGCTATCCTATGGTGCACCATGCTGTGGGCAGTTACCTTCTTGGCTTTCCTCATCTAAAAAAAAAGGGATAATAATAGTACCTACAGAATTACATTAATAAAGGCCAAACACTTAGAATAGATCTGGCATATATATTTTCAATAAACAATCTTTGATTTTCTGATCAATAAGTATTTCATTTATTGAATAGGCCTTATTTAATTCCTGCAACAGATAAGGCAATGACCATGCAACTAGCAGTTCATAGACTAAGTAACAAGATCATACATAATCCTGTCATGGAGGAGGATTGAAAATACTCCTTTACTCTATAGGTATAAGTGCAAAACAAAGTATAAGATTGTTTTACCAACTCAGAAGAGAAAAACCTTCAGGGGGAAGCACAAGAAAATGGGCGTGGAAGAGATTCTCAAAGGATAGGTAAGGAGTGTTTAGGTGAAAAGGAGGAAAGTAAAAACACAAAGGTATATAAAATCAAATCACTTACTCTCTAATTCAACATATACAGCATACGTTCTAAGCAGTAGGGTACAAAACTAGCAAACAGACAAAGTCTCTGCCCTCTGGAACTTATATTCTAATGAGAGACAGATAATTAAACATACAACCATGTAATACCTCAACTTGTGGTGAGCTTTATGTATAAAAAAGAAATCACAGTATGGGGATGATGATTGATAGAACTTTGTACAAGAACATTGTAGTTGTACAATGATCAGGAAACATCTTTTAAGAAGGTGACATTTGAGCAAAGAACTAAATAAGTAAGGGACGGAAACACACAGGTACATGGGGAAGAATATTCCAGTGAGAAGAAAAAGTGCAAAGGTGCTGGGCCTGGCACAGTTTCACAGACTCAAGGAACAACAACCAGGAGTCCAAGGTGGCTGAAGCACAATGGGTGACAGATGAACAGCAGATGAACTGGAGAGGTGGCAGGGTTCCAGACCATGTAAGATCTTGTGAGCCATGTAAGGACTTTGGATAAAATCAAAGTGGATAACAAGCCAGAAAAGCAGAAGTGTAATATAATTTACATCTTAAAAGGAATATATAAAAGAACAAGGTGTTTGAAGAATGAAAAAAAAGCAACCACTTTGATTATAATAGAGAATTTTTATAGTAGCATTGGAAGGCAATAAATTTAAGAATAGAAATGGTGTTCCATTTGTTCAGTCATATGTTTTCTTCATTCACTTTAGAAGAAGTTACTCAGTGCTAGTCACTATGTCTGATGCTAGAGATACAAAAATGGTTAATCCTGCTGTTAAAAGAAAAATCAAGACTTCATTCTTAAAGTGGTAAGAAGACACTGAAGGATTCTGAACTGGAGGGTGATATAATGAAAAAAGTGCTTTGGGAAAGATTAATCAGGTAATGGCAAACAGAATGGGTCAGAATAAGAACTGACTAAAGATAAAAGAAACTAATTAAGAAGCTTCTGTAAACATCCAGGTAAGAGCTAATGTGCATTTTCAGTTACTTTATGAAGGAAAAAGCCAACACTAATTATTTCACATTTTGTGAGGGAAAGGAAGGAGCAGCCTGTCATTGCCAAATTTTGGGGGAGAAAAACTGAAAGTTATGAGGGACAGTTAATTATAACAGGAGGATATAATTTGATATGAAAAGAGAAAATTGAAGTAACACTATCGAAAATGTTTTTGGAAATCTGGACCTAGAGTCAAAGAGTACAATCAGACTCAGGAATCATTCTACCTAATAGTTCAGATCATCTTAATGAACACGTCAATGTCTGTTAATTACATGAGGCATTGTATTAGATGTTATCAAATATAGTCCTTCCTTTCAAAGAATGTACAGTTAAGTGCTGAGACAGAGGTATGTAAAGAGTAAAAAACAGGATTCAAAGAAGACTTCCTGGAGAAGACATGCCATTACCTGTTACAGAAGTCATATTAGTTAATTAAAAAAATAATAGAGTTGCAAAGAGTTAAATAATAGAGTTGCAGAAAGTTAAAATAACATGAGTAAAGCATAGTGACATGAAATTGCATGGTACATGAAGGGATTCACAAACAGTGTGGTATTACTAGTAGACGGTATTACCTTTAGTCAAGTGCCAGTAACTATAGTATTGATAAGGAACTGTAGTACTGATAAGGAACAATGTAACTATACATTTGTATAATGTAACTATAGTATTGATAAGGAACAGGTCATAGAGGATCATGTCATCTCAAAAAGTTAGAGCCAAAAGTAAAGTCTTTAAGGTAGCTGGAAATGAGAGAAAACCAACTTATATACCCAACATATATATTCCTCATGGTTTGTTCCCAGATAATCTAATGCTTATTAAGGATTGCCTAATACATTTATACATTTAAACATCCTCTTTAACTGCACTGTGCTAATGTTACAATGCTAGTTGTCTCTGAAATATTTTCATTAAAAAAACCCAACCTGATGAGTATGTGCAGTGTGACTTTGTACATATACGAATCTATATTACTCATTACAACATACTACACATATATAGATACATAATTATATCTATACATTTGTATATCTATATCTATATACATTTTGCCAATGCTTGAGTGTTATCTTATGCTCTCAACTAATAAAAGTGAGCATGGGCAGAGCTACCCATAAGCTTCAGTGCTGACCCATAAGCATCAGCTTCACCTATAAGCATCATTATGACCAACAAGTTATAGTCCTGAAGTTAACACACATACAAAAAATAAAAATTTTCACGCTGGATGTTAAAATTTAAGTTTTACAGCATCACAAGATGCCTTCAAGGAAATGGTTGAGGGTAAAGGCCATAATTAAGGCTTGGGTACATCCTTTGGCATTATAACTATAAGGAACTACAGACGTCATCGTAGCTTAGTAATGTCTAAAAGAAGAGCAGAATGATCATCATCTGATTGTGACAACTTGCACTGCTTGTATTCAGTTAGGGCTCCCATTTCCAGGAACTCATCCTCCAAATTTAATAGCAAGTGTGTGGGTACAAGGTAATGAATGAAAGTAAAAGAGGGGGAGATTATGGCTGAATATGAAGCTAGTCAGTCTCCAAGTTTTCTACTACCAGAGTATCACGTGGGTAGGACCACTAGTTAAGGTCCAGGATCTTTGTCCTTGGGGTTAAAGGCACTCAGAGATGAGATCATCTCTGAAAATAATCTCACAACAAAATGTACATGCCTTATAAAATATGTGAAGTTGTTATACTGGTTTTTGGGATTTCAAATACAATTATCTTCCTCTTCAAATGTAAATGGATAGGGTATAACTGTGCAAGCACACATGCACTAGATCTTATCCAAAATGTTATGTATTGAATTCTCATAGAAGAAAAAAGAATGAGCTCAGGCCGGGGGGCAGTTAGGAATTGGTGACTAAAAAAGAAAGTTAGAATATAAGCAACAGTGTGAACAAAATATTTATGGAATATGCCCTCATTTTCATTTTGGAAGAGACCACCAATCTATCTAACTTAGCAGCACTGGAGCCAATAATTACTATGATATTAAGAACACCTCACAATCTTTAATTTTCTTCCTCCTCCCAATCCTCCCCCACCCCGCATCTCTATCTCTGTCTTGCTTTGGCTATTCCACTGTTTGCTGAAAAACGTGTAATTTTTAAAATACAGCCACAATTCTTTGACACTTCTTGATTCTGAGAGATCCTGTGACTGATTGGACCAAAGAGCACAGCAGACATGACACTATGTGGCTATAAGGTTTGGTAATAAAAGGCCATAAAGCTTCTGCCTTGTTTGCTGGGAATACTCACTTTTAGAGCCCTGAAATGCAATGTAGGAAGTCCAATGACCCTGAGAATACCCTGTTCGAGAGGCCACAGACAGCACTCAGGTCAACAGTTCCAGCTAAGCTTGTCCACCAGCCATTCTAGCTTAGAAACTAGATGTATTACTGAAGAAGAAGCCATCTAGGAACTGGATCCTCCAGCTTCAGCTGTTCTAGTCTCGGCCTTTAGAGTTATTCACAGACATTGAATTAGAGTTACTTCCAGACATTGAATCATCCTAGCTGAGGCTCCAGACGTGGTAGAGCAGATAAGAGCTGCCCTTGGCTTTTCAAAGTCCTGACCTACAGAATCTGTAAGCATAATAAAAGGATTGCTGTTGTGGTGTTTTACCCACTATGTTATTACATAGTATATTATGCTCTAAAGGGCATATAAGAAGCACTATGTAGGAATTAGAGATTCAAAGATGAAAAAGATGCAGACCTGACCTAAAGGAATTCACACTTGGGAAGGTTGGGGTGGGAGGTGGGAGGAACAAAGAATTTTATTAGAAATATAACCACAGGGTAGTATCTACAATAGTACAAAGGCAGACTTAGACAAAATAGCTGTTTTAAGTCTCCTAGAAGCCGTTCCCAACAATCTAAGAAATTCTGGACTGGTTTCAGGACAAATGAATTTCAGAGATAAGGGTAATTTTAAGAAAAACTACTTTATTTTTCTACCTATCCAGCACAGAACACCTATATGAAACATATGCTGAGACATTTTATGTATATTATCATATTTCCTCTCAATAAACTTTATTCAGTTCTTGCTGCTTTCAAAAGTTTCATTTTAGTTTTCCCTAGATGTAAGGTATTATGTTTATGAACCTATGGAGACCACCTTTTAAAGCTAATTAATAAAACTATCCTCTAAAAACTAGCTTAGCTCTCACCATCCCAGCAGTCTTTTTCGAAAACAGTAGTACATAGTCACTGCTACCCTCTAATGACAACTGCAATCATTCTACCACATTTTACATGTGGTTAGTGGCTATATGCTATGTGGGGGAGCGTGCATTGCTTCAAAAAAGAAATTTGGAGTCATTTTATTAAAAGTAAAGAGCCAAAGATTTTTGAGGTCAACTATTCCACAGTAAGTAAGCTAGGGCTGAAGTCCATTTGTGAGCATTTTTCCTAATTGTTGGTAATAAATTTTTATAAATAAAGGGTCTAATGGTAATGTTGACTGATTATTAACTACATCAACCCAAATGTTCCCGTCACAGTGAAATTTGCCCTATAATTTACCTTAATGGACTATGTGTATCAATAAATATTGAAAATGTCCAGTCTCTTCCCCCCACCTCCATTTAAATCAAATCCAATTCTATGTGAACAGATTGTACCAATGTATAATTACAATAGCTAATGCACTGGAAAAGTAGTGTTCTTTGATAAA
The DNA here is from genome assembly GCF_028858775.2 of Pan troglodytes. Lineage (NCBI taxonomy): Eukaryota > Metazoa > Chordata > Mammalia > Primates > Hominidae > Pan > Pan troglodytes. Next base: position 109,140,257 of record NC_072403.2, read on the forward strand.
TAATTTTTCTAAAACCTCTTAAGCATTCTGCATCCTCAACATTTCTCTCACACTCAAAAAATGCAGTAAATTACACAACCAGAAACTAGTGACCATTGCCAATTGTGTTAATGGATCTACAAACCTCATCATCAGCTCCAATAGTGACTTGTTTTTTTTTTTCTTTTTGGATTTCAAAACTCAGTCAAGTAAGAGTCAAAAAGTACCTAGGGATATTTTTTAAAGTGTTTATTCATCAAAAGTATAACCAAACCCTAATGGAAATAACAGTCTAGTCACCATTGTAATATAGTGCTAAACCTGCAGTACATATATAATCTTTAGAAATCTGCAAACTCCTTGAAATTATGTGTAAAGTTTTGTGTATACATAAATGTGTATAAGCCCCATCCCCTTTCTTCTGCTTTCTACCACTTTATAAATACTTCTAAGTACAAGCTGAATGCCTCCTCTCAATTTCTCTCCCTGACTCCTCTTCTGCCTTATTTTGATCTCCTCACTCTGTGCCTCTGTTGTAGTCAACAATCCAACTGTAACCTAATGTACAAAATGCACTAACTTAGGAGGAATGTTTAATATGAATTCTATGTAGAAAAAGCAGTGACTAATACATGTTTAAGATCAATTATGAAAATCATCAAAAAGTATAAGCTCGTTTAGAATAATATCATATTTAGCAGTAAATAAATTTCTTAATTTTAAATTATGGTTTTCCAGATACGTAGTTTCATACCACATACATTCCCTATAGAGATGCTATTTACCACTTTTACTGTAGTTCTTTAAAAGGGAGGAAAAGATAGAGGAGGGGAAAAAGTTTCCTAAAAGATTATCCATTGAGTCAATGATCTGTGGGGTTTATTATAAAGCTCCATTATTAGGGCTGAGAGCCTCAAAGGCGTTTATTATAGCACTAATTTCTTTTTGCAAGGCTTCAGCAAATGAACCGATTTATCTGGTATCTGCATGCTTAGGGCTTGATACATGCTATTTGTACATGACAGGTTTCATCTGCGTAGCACCATTGATAACATTTATCTGCACATCAAAAAAGCTCATCTCCTGATGAAAAAAAATCCATGCATATGCTGGGATAAGAAATGTTAAAGTGGTGAGTAAAAGATCTGTGATATCTCATAAAATGGAACAAAACTACAAAAAGATCACCGATTCAGTATGAATGTGCAACAGTGCTATAGGAGCAGATATAATGTCAAACAAGGAAGAAATGGAAAGATACTTGCTTACACTGATAAAAGAGTAGGGCTTTGTTACCATCCTGTGAATTTTAACTACAAATTGGAAAAAAAAATTACTTTCAAATAAGACAAAGTTTCATAAAGCTTTAAGAACAACGCAAAAGTAGTTCAAAATAAATCTTAAGACAGTACCCATTGTTTGTAACTGCCAGTAGAAATTAACCCCTGACAGTTACTCTTATGGGAATAAAATGTTTAGATTGACTGTTGCTGTAGTTCAAAATTAAAAATCTTTGATAAAGCTTAAAGTCCTTATAAGAAAGTAACTTTAAAAAACACAGAGAAAAAAATGTAACCAAAATGTAAACCTGCTTTCCTTTCAGAAACAATAATCAGCTTACAACATCTGTGTAAAAGATTGTGAAAGGTGGACACAGCCTACATATTTGAATAATAATGTAATAATAAAGTATTTCCAACAGATAATATATAATATATTCTTTTGAGAAAAATCAGTGTGTTTCTTTATGAAGAAGGTATACACTGAGTTAAAGAGCTTGTTCCTATAATTCATGATCTTTCAGAACATGTGGTTACATTAGGCTTCAATCACCTCTTACTCTTACTCTTCCCAGCATTTGGTAATGTAGACAGTGGAGCTAATTTTCTGTCATTCAGGAAGAACTGCTGGATCACTAAACTTGTATCATCATCATCTCTGAAACACAGTAAAAATCACTGTTAGACCCAATAGTTTATTAGATCGAACCCACCATCAACAATGTCAACTCTGCCTGGTCGTGTTAACAGGAAAATGTTTTACGAGTTCCACCACTGGGCATCAATTTAACTTCCAGCACCAGCTATGCTGTAAAACCGTGAATGTAATTTATATGGTGACCCGCGTGTGTGGGAAGCAATATCTAGGTGAAACTTCTCACAGTCTGACAAAATGCTTTGATTTGCACCATTCAGATGATTGAGCAAAAAGAGTTTGAGCAATCACCACCAATAGCCTTTATCTCCAAATTCACTAAAAATTTATTACTCTATGAGTGCAATCTATTGCTTTAGAGCCTAGATTGACAGAATAGAAATGATTGGATAAATATTACATTTTCAACTGGTACACATCTTGTCCATTAGGTTTAAATATTGGACAAGCTATGTGTTTAAGATAAATATCAGTCTTAGCTGATTCCCTGGAACAATACGTTTAGAAAGCCTACAAATGTTTCCATAGTAACATTTTTGTGCTTACATATAGCAGAGGACACATGTTCACTGCCAATTAGGAGAAAGTAAACCAAGAGACCACTGTATTCTTCTTATAACAACATACCTTTGTCTTTTACTTAGCACTTAACACAGATGACAATATTTACATATATTTTGCTGTGTACTAAACAACTGAGTAATCACTCAAGCTGGAAAGGACATAAATAGAGCTCACCCACCTATCCTAAGTAACAGTTTACTATTCAGGCCTTCCTAGGAATTTTAAACTAGCATAGATTTCATACAGATGGCTTTCCAAGTAGCTACTCCTGTGCACTAACAGAAGAGTGTTTACCTGGCAACCTCTCTATCCACTTGCCTGAGATCATATACCTTTAAATATGGCAATGGATGCTTCAGATCTATATATATAGAGCAAAGCTGCGAAGATCGCTGCAACACAACTTTTAAATATCCTCTCTAGCATTATGGGAGGGATCCTATGCATATAATCTTCAATGACTTTGGGCTCCTGAGCTATTACCTTAGCGTTGACTAACCTGATTAACTCAGTACTACTTTCTAGTATTTTCTAATTTGGTTTTTTAGATACTGTAAAGTAAATAATATCATCTACAGTTTGGTGATGAAAAAATGGACTCAGAGGTTAAATAACTTGACCACTAAGTAACAGAAATGGAATTATAACCCAGGTATATCTGACTCCAAAGCATTTTTCACTATAAACCATCTTTGTTCAAGATTTAACTGTAATAATTAAACTCTTACACTTGAAGGTTTAAAAGAGTACCTAATAGTAAAATAAGACTGAAGCACACACAGAATTATTTATAAGAGGTGTATCTTTATAATACTCTTAATCACCAACATTTATTCATTAAAGAACTATACTACTAATCAAGGGATGATCAGGTTAAGATGACTACTGGTCATTAATGTTGGCAGTTGAGTTCTTTTCCTTAAGGTTTCCAGCCTTGTTTTTATGCATTTTGTTTGCCACATCAAAAAAATAATTGCTTTGTACAAAAAGGATATAAAACAAAAACTTACTACTTAGAAACACATCACCCATATTCCATATACAAAGCTTTTTGTTATTGCACTACTAGAAGAGACTTAAGCATTTAACTTGGAATGCCTAGCAAGATCTTTTAAGCTGTTTTTCTTATCTTGTTCTTCAAAATTCGAAACTAGAAAATCCCACTTGACTAAAAAGGCAAAAAAAGGAGGTTGTCCCTTCTAGGGTTAACAGATGCTTTTTGTAAGATTTTAGGTAAGATTAACCTTTTGCTCACAACAGGACTGGTTATTTATTTATTTATTTTTTTTACTGTCTTTAACTCAGGTAAAAATCAATATACAGCGAGACAAAGGGCTCTAGAGGGTCTGGCTACACCAGCTTTTGGTTTGGCTCCTGCACAATTCTACAACATGCTGAGGCTGGGAAGGATTAGCCTGCTTGTGTTGAGTAAACCGATGATACTCAATAAACAGTTTCTGTTGTAAACCCCTTAGGACGTGCAAAGCCACACTAGTTGGCAATAGACCAGATAAGCTGCAGAACCAGCTGTAATCTCATTTAGACCTGAGCTGATCCTCCTGTCCTTTCATTCCACAGGATCAAAGCAAACCACTGAGGAGGCAGCTGTATTATAGCAGCTCTGCTTGCTGGATGCAGCAAACATTTCATAAATTCCACTCCTTGAAGCAAGTCTCTACCTAATCTACCCAGAGCTGGGACAATCAATGAATTTCTGAATTCATTAGACTGATTATTACAGGGTAACCATTTTTTCTTTGGAGAAATATGATGATTGTATGCCAACTTTACAAAGCAGCTGTTTCTGACCATCTCTTTCTTCTGGAAGGGCCTAAATTTTCCCCCACAATATTGAATAAAAGTGGTTTAAAACTACTTAGCTCATTATATTTAATGCATATTAACAAGTAAACAATATATGATGCTAAATTTCTCCAGCAGTAGTAGCTGACTACCACTTAAAGGCAGCCAAACTTTAACAGTGGCCCATACTTTCCATGTTCAATGACACAGTGAGGAATGCCAAACCCTACTGTAACACAGGAGCATAGATTAACTGATGCTCCGAAAAAATTTATAGAAAAAGTTGCTGTAGTTTATTAAAGAATATTATTTGGGCATGTATTTGTATTTTTTTATAAAACAGGATAAAATTTTCAAAGTGTTCCAAACTGACATTGTTAAGTGTTTCAAAGTCAGTCAAGCATTTCATCCCCATGCCTCCCCTTCAATAGAACTGACATCTCAGTATCTGTTACTAGGAATTCCTTTCAGTAGAAACCTAAATTTCAAGTTATGAATCTTCAGAGAATTTACCATCCTCATGGTTAAGATAACATTAACTGGATGTATAATGGACACTGAAGAGGCAGGTATTAGGCATGACATCACAGATCACTCTAAACAGTGAACGTGAAAGAAATGAAACCCAAAACAAATGCATAGAGCTATAAAACATTAGCATTTTAAAAGAATCAACTAGGGCTGGCCACAGTGGCTCATGCTTGTAATCCCAACACTTTGGGAGGCCAAGGCAGGAGGATCACTTGAGCCCAGGAGTTCGAGACTAGCCTGGGCAATAAGTGAGACCCAACCTCTAAAAAAATTAGGCGGGGGTAGGGGGTGGGCATGGTGGCATGCACCTGTAGTCCCAGCTACTCGGGAGCCTGAAGTGAAAGGACCACTTGAGCCAGGGAGATTTAGCCTGCAGTGAGCCATGATCGTGCCATTGCACTCCAGCCTAGGCTATGAAGTGAGACTCAGTGTCAAAAAAAAAAAAAAAAATCAACTATAATTATAATTTAATACTGAATGTCAATTGAGAGGAGCCTTAGAGAACATCTAGCCAGAGAGCTGGCAATTTTTTTTTTTTTTTTAATATTTGTGCTTTGAGGGCCATGTACAGTGTCTTTTTTTTTTTTTTTTTTTGAGATGGAGTCTCACTCTACTGCCCTGGCTGGAGTGCAATGGCGCAGTCACAGCTTACTGCAAGCTCCGCCTCCCAGGTTCACACCATTCTCCTGCCTTAGCCTCCGGAGTAGCTGGGACTACAGGTGTGCGCCACCATGCGCAGCTAATTTTTTGTATTTGCAGTAGAGACGGGTTTTCACCATGTTAGCCAGGATGGTCTCAATCTCCTGACCTCGTGATCTGCCCATCTCGGCCTCCCAAAGTGCTGGGATTACAGGGGTGAGCCACCACACTCGGCCACATATTTTTTTTTTAAGAGACAGGTTTAAGCATTTAAGTCTCCCTATGTTGCCCAGACTAAGTTGCTGTGCCTACAGATGCAATGTCTAGCTCACATATTCTTCCTGTTGTTTTACAATTCTTTAAAAATGTAAAAAATATCCTAAGTTCTATGGCTATACAATAATGGGCTATGGACAAGATCTGACCAACAGTGCCTTAGTTTTCCAATCCTTTCTAGTCTAAACTACTCATTTTTCAGATGACACGACAAACTTTCAGGGACATGAATTGTTCTACATAACTAAGCAGCAAGTGTCAGCATCAGAATTTAGATCTCCTGAGACCCACTGTGTCTCTCTACTGTTTCCTAACATTTAACCCAACACTACTTTTCTTAGAAAATGGTGTGAAGATTCTACTATAATTCAGAAACACTTGAAAAAGCAACAATGAAAAGCACAAAACAGTTTTAAGAATGCCTGTGACACGTCAATGCAGACAGCATGCAAAAATGACCACACATTAGCTGACCCAATCATTTCCAAGCTAACAAATGCTACATTTAATAATGATTCACCTTCCCTCCAATCCCTTCTTCAGACATAAAATGGTCCCATTTAAGATAATCACCTAATAACAGCAAAAGTGAGAAATATGGAAACCTTAACTCTTCTATTTGCAAAATCCAGATCTTTGTAATAATAACTCCACAATAGGAAACTGCAAAACTGTGTAATTATACTTTAATTGTATTGTGAGGCATGCATTAATCACAAAGTTTAAGCACCAAGGATAGAATTATAATAATTCTGTAAAACAAATTCAAGCTAGCTAAGTAGGTCAGAACCACTAACATGCAACAGGAGACCTCTGGGAATTTATCAGTTAATGGCTATTTATGTGCAAATGAGTGCCCTCCAACCCTCCAAAATCCTGTGTAGCTGAAGGGTATTTCTGTTAACCAGGAGCACTGCTTAACTGCAGAGGCATAAATTAAAGCATTTTATTGAAATGATTTTTAATTTCTCTACTTTCCTTTTCCACATTCCTTCCTACCTCTTTCAAGAAGCACAATTTATAGCACACATTTAACAAGGAAAAAAAAAAGGCTGCTGGAGAATATTCAAAACTGATTTCTCCTGAACCTCGCATGTACACACACACACACACACACACACACTAGACCTTCAGTAAAATTAAAGGAAAACATGTCTCACATTAAATTTAAAAACTTCAATATAAGCACTAAATTAACATGCTTTTTATAATGAACTATATAATAAAACAAAATTCTGTTTTATGTTCTTATATTCTTATCCTACAGAAAACAAAGAAATTCAATGGTGTTTGTATCTATCATAATTCTTGTCCTAACAGTCAAACAATATACCTATCAAAAGTACACTTGGAGAAGTGGGGAAAGACTTTTTTGTTAAAAAGAAAGTCTCTAAGTGTCTCATATCTGATTCACCTTAAAAGAAAATGAAACATTTGGATGTTTTTTGAAAGGGGTAAAAGAAAGGCAGAATACAAATTTTCAATACCATCTAAACATGGCTAAAAGAGACACTAAACGCCCATCATAAGGACCATATCAAATTTACTCAGTACAAAGTTGGCATAAAACTAAGTACTGTCCAATGTTTAGATTTTAGGTAGAATAACAGTTATCTAAAATTACTGTTTTTAATGATTTAATATAGTGGCAATTTAAAAGTTTTAAGTTATGTTAACACTACCTTGGAGCTCTTTCTTTCCCATCATTAACTGAAATAAAATATAACCTAACCCTAAGTTAAAGACAAGTAAAGGCCAAATTAATCATATAATATCTTTAAAATTATAATACTTTTTAATGCAGTGAAACTTCAGCGCTTTAAGCTACAGTCAAAAAACTAAAATGTTCGTGAGAATTCTCTATTTTAAATATATAGGCAATACAACTTTGTGGTAAACTCTTTCTCAAAAAGATTTTAATGTTCCACTCATTTTTCCATAATTGAGTTTTCCAGAGTTGTAAGTAAATTATAGCAGAGCAAATGATTCTATCAAGTTTGCTTCTGATTAGTTTGCTCCATATCAGTCCTGGATTCAGAGGGCAATAACTGAAGGAATCAAGTGCTCCTCTGGTCAATTGTGTTTGTATATGAAATAGGGAACAGAAGTCTCTGGCCTAATGCTGTGTGTTATACTTCAATGTACAAAACATGTAAGTCATAGGAATTAAGATATATTTCTGGCCTAAAAACATAATTTCATTACAACTATTTGCTTTAAAAAAATTATCACATAAATGTAACCATCTGTTAAAGGCCATCACCCTATTTCAAAAGGGAACTCTCAGAAGCTGTAAAGCAAGGGCTCACTTGAGGCTCTCCTCTCTCTTTGGTCAGGGGAAATACTGTGGTCACACCAGTCTTCCAGTCACAGGAAGATTCTAAGTCAGATCTCTGTGTACCAAGCACTGCACTAAGGCTTAATTAACCCTGTTCAGAAAAAATAAGACCTTAACTGAAGAGACAACAGATACATAGTCAACTTGCTGAAGGAGTACAATTAAGAGGTATGTCTCATATTTGGACTATCCCCTCCAAAATCTCTTAACATTACACATGAAAAGAACTATACAGGCATATAGAAATCATTGAAAATTTCCAACCTCTGCATTTATATGGCTGAAACTGAAGAAAAAAATGAGATGATATTAAAGTGTTTTGATATCCTTAGGGTGATAAGGTCAAGAGCACCAATGAGAGAAATCTTGGACCACAGGAATAGTGAAACATTTTATCAGTAGTTAAACATAAGTAAAAGATGTATTTAAGTATAAGAAGCTATTAGGTTTGTCTAAGTCATAATTCCTAAAATTTCCTAATTACTGAAAATGTTGGTTAAATATTATTGCCTGACTACATACAGGACCAACCTGAGTCATCAGATCATTCCTTTCCTTTATTCCCTTTATCACTCGATCCCAGTCATGACTTCAAAACTAATGTACTCTCCTACCTTTATGTATTTTTAAAAATTACTTTGGCATTTTTGTATTATTAGCCTTTATTACCACAATGATTTCCTACCTAGTTTCCTTGCTTAAAGTTTGCTTAAAGTTCTCTTTCAATTCATTGGGCATATTACTGCCAGAACCATCTATATAATCACCATTCAACAGACACGTCATGCACTTTTAGCTGGATACCTAAGTGCTTAAGTTATAATTATGAATAAGACAAATTCCCGGCCCTCAATAAGTATCAGTCTAGTGAAGGAGATATTTCAAGTGGTAAATGTTCTGGGTGATACAAATATGAACAGGGCAAACAAGAAGGACAACACTTGCCTCCTGGGGAACCTGGAAACCCTTAATAGGGGAAACTGCATATTTCACTTACACCCGAAAGGAAATAAACTTTCCAGGCAGAAAAGAAATCAAAGAGCATTTCAAGCAGACGGATTAAGGGAAAGAAACAGGTAAGGTCTTTCTGTCAAGGATCTTATGATTCAGGGAGACAGAACAGCATATGAAGGGTATAAAGAACTGCTCTCATCACACCCCTCTACTTAAAACCTATAGTCTTTGATTTCCTCCTCACCCAGGTCTACACTCTGGCCCTAACTTCAAAGTCCTTCATAATCTGGTATAACTTTCTACTGGAGCATGTATCCTCTGCATTCATCAGACTAGTTTGTATCGCTACCTAAAAAACATTTAACCCGTCCCAACTTCAAGTTCTTAAGTCACTCTCCTGTTTTAGCATTTTTTTCCTCACTTCTCTTCTTCAACAACTTAGGTAATTGCCACTCACATCCAACCTCTTTCAAGAGGCTCTCCCTACCCCTCCTCCTTCCTTATCACAGGTATAAATCCTACTTCTTGAATACCCAGTTCAAAGGCCATCTATTTCAAAATATCTTTCCTAATCCTTTCTTTCCACCCTTTTTCTTCCTTCTCCTACTGATGAATCCCCCAAATATCTTCAAGTGTTCATTACTCATTAATTTTCACTTTACACTAGTTATACACATGTACGGTTTACTAAAAAATAATTTCCCCAAGAACAGAATCTAATCCTTATTTTTGCACACAAACCAAAAAGCATTTTGCACTAATAGCACTCAAAAGCGTTACTGAATTACTACAGTATCCCACTACTACTTTTTAATATTCTGTGTGCTATCATGTACTCCAACTAGAGAATATCTTGTGCTTTTCTCATATCCTATCTAGTACCGGTAAGAGAGTAAGTCCATACAAAGCACCCAAGAAATACTTGCCTGGGTACTCTTCTACCTTCACTGACCTCAAGCTATCTACAATTACAACCAATTTATTAGTAATTTTCTCTTCAAATCTCTCCTCAACCCAAAGCAAAAGATAATGAGAACTCAAACTGCTTAAGGTCTCTGACATACAAAAGGCCCTAAGCAAATATGCTGTTTAGTAATCAACTATGACATAGTTATTATGTCTCTATCGAAAAAGATTTCTTGAATAACACAGCTATCTCAGTATTTTTTGACTAAATTATTTAACTAATACATATCTAAAAATCACTCAAAGTAAAATATTTGATAATATTTGTAGCAATATAAATTGATGCTTAAGAAAAGTCTTTCCAATGTCATTCTTTTTTTGTAATTTTATTTTATGCATGCTACATAAAGTGAGAAAAAGCAGCTCTATATAAGCAGAAAACTAAATAATGGTAATTTAGTAAAATTTAATTTAATCATGCTGGCAGTGTAAATCACATTTCCATTTCCTATATCAACTTTAAAGAGAAAAGCAAATTTGCTTAAAAATGTTAAAATATTCAATATATAATTGATATAATTAGAAACACTAAAGTAATCTAATCCAATCCTTTATCCTTCAGATGAAAGAAATAAAATATGGGGACCTGCCTGAGGTCCCAGAGTTAGAGCTGAATTAGGTACAAAAGGCTCTTTCCATCACTTCATATCCAACCTTTTGCTTTTTCCTAAAAATCTTATATATCCCTAAACCAGTAGTTCTTGCTCCTAAAATAAATGTAGATACTGTATTAATGAATAACCAAGGAGATATAAAAAGTGCTTAATATGCAAGATAATAAGTGAACAGAATCAGGTATCAATTTTAACCTATCCCCTTCACTTTGAATCTTTGTATTAAACATAAAGAAAAGAACTAAAGCAGACAACAGGGTGAAGAACGGATTCTCTAACTTCAGGGTTTCCAAAATAAATGCCATAAAAAACAGTAAGAGAAAAGATTCATTTATGTATATGAAATTTAATCTGACTCATTCTCCCACAATCATTATTCCAATGAGAATAAATACATCTGTCCAACATGTAAACAAGTTCATATATTTAAGTTATTCAAGTTCCTGGTGCCCACTAGTACATTCTAAATGACAAATTCAGAACAGCATACCAAAAGACAAGACATGACTGTATTAGTCTATATAGAAATCATGGAAAGACTGAACTGTGTTGAATCTCTAAATTAGGCAAAATACACTTGCCTTCTGGGAAACAAGGGATATTTTGGTTACACGTTCTCACAAAACTTCTACTGTAATATAATTCTGAAATAGCTGGACCATTAATTCAACCTAATATATGTAATTTCTTATATTCCAGAGGCCACTTACCATCTTCCATGAGTAGTCTGCAGAATGTAAGAGATTCCATATTTTGTATCAAATTAATGGTCCAACCATTTCAGAATTTAAAAAAGAATGACCATGGAGACATAAAAACTTGGTGGCATTAAATGGCATGATAGTATAAACGCTTTCTACTATACTATAAGCTCTACAAGTGCAGGAACATTTTCACGTACACAAGAGTACTTACTAGCACAGTTCTGGGACACAGAAGCATTCAAAAAACATTTGCTGAATTACATTGGAATTCCTCTTAGGAAACCACAATTAAAAAACTGTTAGCTGTTTATTTTTGTGTGTGTGTATATAATTTTTTAAGATTATGACATTTATATATAAAAATCCCTTAAAACTTTTACACATCCAAAAAAATACATAAAATGCAAATTTCAAGTGGGGCCAATATATTTGCAACATACGTAATGTATAGAAGATTGATGTATTTAATACAATTTTGTGGCAAATTAATATTAAAAGAAAAAATAGATTACTTAATAAGAGGGTATCAGAACAATCCACATTCTGTGTTATAGGCTTTTCAAAGCAAACATATCAAAAGATTTCTTCTTGTTGACTTAATCTTTCATTTCCCTAACGTAAAATCTTCATCTTCTAGTAGTATACCTCAAAAGTGTAATGCATTAGAAAAAAAGGAAGTTGCACAGCTCTATGTAGCATCCGTGTTGTTAGCATGTACATAAACTTTTTAAAATGCACAAAGCAATACTACATTGGTTTTAGAATCTATTTTTTCATATTAAAATATTCTTCTGACATCTATTTTTCTTCTATTCCCATTCTCTGACACCTAATGTCAGAAGTAGAAAAGTAGATGTCAGAAGAAAGAAATGCGGCAAAGTGTATCAATAACACAGTGCTATAATAACAATTCACTAAAGACCTTAAATATGTGTACAAGTAGCAAAGTTAATTATTTTTATTATTAATGGAATGTGTGAAAGATGTCAGAAAAAACTTTAAAAACTTTTGAACTGCTATCTAAATAAACACAAACTTCTAAAGACTTAAAATTCCTCCCTTCTAATATTTGCCACCTATCATCTATATGACATAGTGTAGCTGACTTACTGCCACATAATCTAATCACATGCTTTATTTTATGTAGGGCAATCTCAGAGAAAATTCTGTAAGTGACATGGAAGTTTTAAGAAAAGTCTCCAACATCTGTCTATTATTCTATCCATCACAGTGTATTTCATTTATTTGTTTATATGTCTACCTCACTACACTGTGGGGCACTTAAGAGCAGCATTCTGATTTTATGCATCTCTACTTTCTCCAATACCAGCACAAAGTCTGTCATGGCAGGTACTTGATGGGCACTCAATAAGTGTACTGGCTGGAAAATACAGACATTTCTGTTTCATGCATAAGCACAAAATTAATACAGCAGAATTTTCTCCAAAGACATAAGAAAAATAAAAGGGGACAGAGATGTGACCAAGAAAGCAATTTATGTACTTAAAGCATAAATAGTATTCTTTTCATGGAATACCTACCATTGTACTGATTCAGAATGGAGCCCTAAAAAATCTTAATTTAGAATGGAAAACTCTGTCTAATAAACATTCTCTCACTTTACTTCTCTGAAACCAACACACAGTAATGATTATAAAAGCAATCACCGCTAGGTACTCTGTTAGACATGACATTTATTATCTTTTTTATTCTCCAAATCAGCTCTTCAATATGTATCATTATACACATTTTACAGGTCAGAAAGACTGAGGTTCAAAGAAGTGACAAGACTTGTTGAAGACTACAGTGAAAGAGCAGAGTCAGGATTCAAATTCACATTTGTAACATTTTGAAAAATACAGTAATTTTTTTTTACTATAAGCAAAAGACTATTCTATGTATGATTCACACATATGAAATGACTGAAGTGAAAATTTGCTCGAATGGTTTTGACAATGGATATATTAATGACCCACAAAATTGAAATACAGTGAATATCCCAGTTAGATAAGCTAAGCAAATCAAATTTTTAAGCAACTAGGATCTTGGAAACAAGAGCCAAGCCAACTAAAAACTATGTACAGTTCCTAAACATTCACTGGGTTAAAAGACGTTTGATTTATATACATGAAGTTTGAGATATTACACAGTCTTAAACAGTGCATGAGCACATTGTGTGTGTGTGTGCATGTGTGTGTGTCTGTAGACAGAGTAACATGTCTTTGATATTTTTTTCTGTGAAGAAAATGAGGTTGCAGCCAGGCATGGTGGCTCACGCCTGTAATCCCAGCACTTTGGGAGGCCAAGGTGGGCAGATCATCTGAGGTCGGGAGTTCAAGACCAGCCTGACCAACATGGAGAAACCCCATCTCTACTAAAAATACAAAATTAGCCAGGCATGATGGCGCCTGCCTGTGGTCCCAGCTACTCAGGAGGCTGAGGCAGGAGAATCACCTGAACCCAGGAGGTGGAGGCTGTGGTGAGCCAAGATCGCGCCATTGTACTCCAGCCTGGGCAACAAGAGCAAAACTCCACCTCAAAAAAAAAAAAAAAAGAGGTTGTAGAAATTTCCATAGTATAATCCCACTTTTGTACCCCTACCCTTCAAAATAAAACAGGTGGTAAAGGAGGCAGTGTAGATAAAAGGAGAAGCAATAGCAGCTGGGAAAAATATTCTCCAAAGTGTTCATAGTGGCTCCCTTTGCGGATGAAGGGTAGGGTTTAGGAAAAGAATGAGTTTCATCTTCTACTACATATAATTCTGTGTTATTTACATTCTTTGCAAGATACATAAATTTGATAATATAAAAATGTAAAAGAGAGGCATTAAAAACTCTCTAGAGCCTTCAACTGCTTCAGAAATTACACTGAAAATGTTATTTGATATTTGATATTAATAGTAAGAAAAAAGGCTTAGAGAAATAGTGGGGTACCTATACTAACAAGCATAGAAAAAATACTAATACTGGAAAATAAAAGTTAATTTATTAATCCTTTTACCTATCATTTCACCACAGGCTCTAGAAGCCTCCTCTCTCTGTTTTTCCATCTACAGAACTACAGCTTTGTTCTAAAAATCTGGAAAAAGTTAAAAAAAAATGTTCTAGTCTAAGGTTTTTCTACTAGTTAAAAATTTGCATCTGTTGGATATATGTAATTGGATCTTGAACATACGCTATGGCTCCCATTCATTTTTAAGAATTACATATAAGGTTCTATTTTTTAAATCAAATCATTAAAAAAAAATACCTTCTACACATAATCAAACAAGTCTACGAAGATCAAAGCCTCATTTACACTGCTGTGAATGGTACCCTTGAGGTTATGCAGCACACAATTTGTACAATACCCAAGAGCCCTGCCAAGACACACAGGAGCACATTCCCCACAGCCTTGTATCTAATGGTGAAAAATTCAAAATAGCAAAAGTTTTCACAAATAAGAAATAGTTAATCCACACCATGGAATATTATGGTATATCTACACAATGAACACCAATAATAATGTAGATGTCATCAATATGGAAAGTTGTTGATGATATAGTAAGCGAAGAAGCCAGCTCACTAAACAGCATTTAATCTTATTTTTGGTTTTAAAAAAGTATATGAATAGGAATGTGTACAAGAATATAACAAAATATCAATAGTAGTTCTCTCAGCATGGTGAGTTAAATAACTTTTAAAAAAATCCATCTACATTTTCTAAGTTTAACACCAGAAACATATATAATAGCAGCCTAATATTGATTTCTTAAAAAATTACAGCTGTAGGAGTAAAATGAAACAAAGAGATCTTATATCATAAGATTTTACTATTTTTTTGTTTTTTTTTTTTTCAAATCATTTGACTTATAGGAGAAACATTTTTCTTCCATCCCACCTCCTCCTTAAGAGAGAGATTTATGCAGCATAAGCCACATAATCGGGGCATTTTTTACTTTATATTTTTATCAGCTGCCTTTCAAACTGTGCTAACACTGTGGTTTCTGGATTTTAAAGATTAGTTGTTTGCACAGTCCTGTTATTGATGATGAAAAAAATACATAATTAAGAGATCAACCAACCCAGTTGAGGCCCCCTGAAAGAATACTATTCCAGGAAGGGTGTACAAGGTTTCTTGCCCTGGGAGTTTCACTTCATAAATGGATTAATCCTTGGTTCACTAGAAAATTCTAGAACAATCAACTTCCCAATTTCTGATGTTTTTTCACAATTAATCATGTTTTAAATATATATATATATATATATATATATTTTTTTTTTTTTGCATTGTTTCACTAGTGGCTGTTCACCACCAAAGAGCTCAAGATTCCTTGAAACCAACAAGGAGGATTTTTTCTTTATAATATTTTACTAGTTTCCAGGAAAACTGCCAGTAGGAGGCAGCAATGTCTGGCTGTGGCAACAGCAGCGGCTCTGCTCTGCACAGTAGTTAGCTGCTGACTTCATTCTTCTGTCATTATATAAGCAAGATGACACTGTTCTCTAATCCAGCCAAAGCTGATAAGTACCATCAACCTGTCACTTCCTACATTTCAAATTCTAACATCACAGCATCAAAGAGTTTTTACATTTCGATTTCTTTTGCTGGCAGCAGCCGGTAGCCTCTCATTCTCCCACGGTGTTCTAATGCTGCATTTGCACACCGGGGTTACTCCCAGACTGAATAGCAGGTCATCCCCTGCTCACTGAGCTCATCTGTGGCCCATGTGCTAGGCAATTTAGATCCAATCAGCCCTTATTTAGCTCAAGAGTAATGAGCAGCATAGTGACACAGACTTAAGCCTGACCCTCAGGACACTGCTCATCAAGCAGTAAAACTGTGACAAAATCATTCATCTTCCACCCGCTGGCAAGAAATAATACTCGCACTCACTGTATTACTTTTCAAGATAAAAAAAAAAAAGTCCTGAATTTTCATGATGTGAGACATTAATTTGCAGAAAGCTGAATTCCCTTAAACCCCCCTGTTGCTATGAGCTCACCAGGGGGAAATAGGCCTTAGGAGACTGAAATGGAATAAAGAAAATTGCTCCAGCTTTCTTTTCATTTTAAATAAGCCTTAAATCTGACAAGAGATACCCTAAAGAGAGAAAAATATATATCTTGTAAGGTAAAGAAGAAACAATTGAAATTAAGAGTTTCAAATGCTAGTTTCACTCCTTGTTTGTCCTCAATTTCTTTAAAATATAAATAAAATTTGAAACAGCAGTTATTCACCTTTTTCCACAAGGCGGATGAAGAAAGCTAAGAACTGCTTCCCATAAACAATATGGTGGCAACAGTAAATTCATATCATTAAACATGTACTCTGATGTTTTCTACAAAACACATCTTAAAGAAAATAGCTTTAGGGTAACAGTAAGATGGTGAGAATAGCCAGAAGTATTTTAAAACTATAATGAATCTATTTTTTCCACAATTTATAGTGCCTTCTGAGGTTTTATTAATCCAAAAGTAATTAATTACAGGAATAATTAAGATTGGTTTCCTTCCCTCACTGTCATATCACATCATTAAAAAAAAAAGTCTGGTAGCTTATTCTAATGCATTTATTGAATGTAAATGCTGAAATTTTACTTGCTTCCCAAGTACTTCCCTTTTATAACCAAAAGCCACAATGCCAGTTTATCATACTGAGTTTTTAAAAACTAGGTCAATGTACCAAAGTCACAATTTTAGGTGTTTTTAACCTATTCCATAGTCAGAGAAGAGTTAACTTTAACCAATCTGTCACGAATGGGATTTACCAGTCTTCAATATACTTACTATGACAGCCTGTCTTTGGTTTAAGAAACAGCACCGTGTGGTGCCATGAAAGAGCACAGAAGTGATGTCTTCCTACAAACTCATTGCTGAATTTCATCTAAAGCTTCAAAGATCTGGGTGGTCTAAACACCTATAGTGAACCACTATAGGTTCAGACTAGGAATCACAGTGACATAAATAAGATTGGGAAAAGTAGCTTTTGCCTCATCCCAGCATCTTTTGATTTATTGCCATTTGCTAAAGAGAAATATGCCAGTGGCTGGTAAAGAAAAATAATCATGGCACTTCTATTCCCTAAACAACTGAATTGATCCACTTTCAAAGGAATGAAATGCTTTCTTTACAGAGTATATTTATTTTTTCCTTCTCCTTTTATCCAATGTTCTTCACTCCAGTTTCTGTTTTACAGTGTTCTTTCTCCACCCTTATGTTTTCTCTTTTTCCTCTGTAATTATGAGAAGACAATTTTCTGGGTTTCATCCTAGAAAAATCATATTACTGGTAACTTCAAATTTTGGTAATAACTATAAATCAGAAATCATAAAGCTCTATTCTATGCTTCTTGAAAGTAGGAGTAATCTTGTAAAAAATCTAATATATTTTTATTTTTAATTCATTATTTATTTATTTTTTTGAGGCGGAGTTTCACTCTTGTTGCTCAGGCTGGAGTGCAATGGCGCAATCTCGGCTCACTGAAGTCTCCACCTCCCAGGTTCAAGCGATTATCCTGCCTCAGCCTCCTCAGCCCTTGAGTAGCTGGGATTACAGGTGCCCACCACCACGCCCAGCTAATTTTTTGTATTTTTAGTAGAGGTGGGGTTTCGCCGTGTCGGCCAGGCTGGTCTCAAACTCCTGACCTCAGGTGATCTGCCTGCCTCAGACTCCCAAAGTGCTAGGATTACAGGTGTGAGCCACTGCACCCAGCCAAATAAAATCTAATATAAAGCTTCATTCACCTCCCACGTTAATTATATAATTATTAGGAACTGGGGTTAAATATCAGCTCTGACCTAGATTACAACTACAGATTATAATCAGGGGCATAGCAAATAAAAAACCAGAAGACTAACAAGGGTGAGGAACGTTTGTGAAAGCTTTGATATCTTTTCTTTGTAGCTAGTATTTTGAATTTCTCACAGATGGGCCCTGCTGTGATTCTATTTTCTTATGTTGTGCTGGAGTCACTCAATAGGCCCTTTCATTACAGAATCTTCGGTTCTGAGAAATTTTCTTGAATTGTTTTATTGATTATTTCCTTCATTCCATTTTCTAAGTTCCCTCTTCCAAATGCCTTCCTTCCACTCTAATCCCAATACAGACAATCTGCACTTGTAGATTCAAAGTGTTCCTGCAGACCCAGCCTTGAGAGACTGGTTCCGAAATGTCTCAAACGGAAGGTAAAGGCTCAAAGGACCCACTTGCTGCACCTGTTTCCATAGTTCAGTGGAAAAAATTCAATGATAACTAGTGAATTAGAAAGATAAAATAATAGTAGTCATCCAGAAAATACTAAGGAAAACACACTGAATTTTTCAATAACCCCGAAAACCTTTCAACTGGGAAGAACAAACCTCCTATCATCCTCTAGAGGTCCCTTCTACCCATGGGTACTTAGAAGACAATAAACACAGAGATGAAATTCAGATTATGCATTAAATCCATATCCTGACTGCATGGATACTGTTGTCTGCTTGCATATGGACACTGGCAAGAATTGTTGGATAAGCATATAAAATTTCAGGACAAGTATAAACCATTATCAAGTAGTATGAAATGGTGAAAAAGTGATGGTTTAAATAAATACAAGTTTCTTTGTCCTTCCTCTCTACCATCTTAGTCTTTCATGTAAAAAATACATGAGTGCATACTACATATGCTTCATGTGACTGGTTCACTGATATATCCTAAGTGCCTACTATCACAGTAGGCATTCAAAAATACTAGTTAAATTTGTTGAATAAATTGTTTTTCATGAATATGTCTCCCCTTTAGAAAATAATTACAACACAAGGTAAAAAACAATAAAGGACATTAGAGATTTAGTAACTATTCAGGAAATTCAACAGGAATAGAGATTATTCAAGACTGGTGTATTAGTCGGTTCTCACACTGCTATAAACACCCTAGACTGGGTAATTTATAAAGAAAAGAGGTTTAATTGACTCATAGTTCCCCATGGCCAGAGAGGCCTCAGGGAACCCAAAATCATGGAGGAAGGTGAAGGGGAAGCAAGGACCCCTGAATTGAATTTTTTATTTTATATTCACTCATTTAAACTGTCACACATAGCTAGTGCTACCCTACTGGACAGCAGAAATCTTCACATGACAGCAGGAGGGAGAGCTGCTAGCAGGGAAAATGCCAGATGCTTATAAAACCATCAGATCTCGTGAGAACTCACTCAATACTACAAGAACAGCATGTGGGAACCACCCCCATGATCCAATCACCTCTGTCCATTGACACATGGAGGATTATAGGTCTCTCCCTCGACACGTGGGGATTACAATTTGAGATAAGATTTGAGTGGGGACACAGAGCCAAACCATATCAACTGGTAACACACGGATAAGCATACATTTCTCTTGAAATGTACAAGCATGCATTTCAAGAGAAGCTTGACATGAAGCTTCTTGACATGAATATTATTCACAAAAAAATGAAGAAAAGATAAATGAAGAAAACCAACATGTATTGAACGTACTGAAAGCTTATTATGATTCATGTTCTGGACAGGTGCAGCATCAAAGTCAGTGCTATCCCTTGGCAAGTCTTTCTGCTGCTATCCACTACATTATCCACTAACTAAATATAGCTATTGAGGACTTGATATACAGCTGGTGTTACAGAACAGTTGAATTTTTTATTTTATATTCACTAATTTAAACTGTCACACATAGCTAGTGCTACCCTACTGGACAGCAGAAATCTAAGCAGATGTTCATGGAAATCCTATGAGGTGGATATTATTTTACAAAGATGCAGCTGAAACTTAGAAAAGATTAAGTAACTTCCTAAGATTGCACTGTTGGTAAATGAAAGAGGGTGATCTAAACTCAGGTTTACTGACCTTAAAGCTCCTGCTTTTTAATACTATGTTTTGACAGCAGCAACTATCAGGCACTACTAGAGGTTCCTTAAGAAGCAAAGGCAAAAAGCACAACTTGCTGTGTGCATAAGTCTCCTGCCTGGAATACTGGCTCCTCCCATATATGATGCTCTTTAATTCCATCTCTACCTCTCATCAACATACTACTAACTTCTGAAAACACTTTCCATTCTCCTCAAATACCTCTAGTTTTTTCTTTTTCTATACTCTGCCATCTCACCCCTATGTCTACTATGACCAACACTGACCACTTCTGACTCTTGATTTTGACAATTACTTCCATTCCCCCAACTTAACCTTTTTCTAAGCAGTGACTCTCACACGACATGCTTATTCAGTCCGCAGCTTCAGCTCTGCTATACTGGTCATGCTCTGGCCTGAACCCTCAATTGGTTTTGACAAGAGGTCAAACTTGTCAACTTTGACCCTCAACTTCGTTGGACAAGAAGATATAAATAAAGGTAGAAACACTTGGGGATTTCTTGAGAACTAGTAGCTCCATCTGACTAAAGGAGAATCACAAGAAAAAGTTACAGATTAAGGTAAAAGAAGACTGTGGATGGCTTTAAAGACCATGATAAGAAATGTGAAATTTTCTACTGTGTCTATTAGAGTGTCACTAAAGGTTTCTTTTTAATGTAATGAAATGTTCTAAAATAGTGGTGATGGGTACAAAACAACTATGAATATACTAAAAACCAATAAACTGTATGGTGTGTGAATTATATCTGAATAAAGCTAGCGAACTCTATGATATGTGAATTATATGTCAATAAAGCCATTAAAAAAGATAATCTGAGGAAGGAAGGCATTGGAGGCAGGGTGATTAGGCAAGTAGTATTAATGTTTTAAAAACAGAGGTAATGACATCTGTGAGAATAAAAGAAAGAAGATAAAAGGAATTCACCAAAGAAGACACAGCGACGCTCCCCACCTTACCAAAAGAATCAGCTGATTATAAAAAGAAAGGGTATACATGTATGTCACATTTGTACCTTTAAAAATTACTTTTTCTACAGCAGCACTCAGTAACATAGCATTACAATTTCCAATGGGTCCACTGCAGTGAGGCAATGTTGTTTCCTACAATTCTTTGTTTTTAAAGAAAACGATTCATTACACACTAAAACAACAACAACAACAACAACAAAACTTGCTCAATGGTCACTATGCTAGAAGTATTATATTAGGAATGGGTAAAAAAACCATCCAAGATAAGACCCCTGACACACACACACACACACACACACACACACACACACGTCCATTGATGTTGCCAGGCATAAAGCATAACGAAGAAATGATTATGAGTTCTTTTGAAAACAATACTTATGATGATAGCACTATCTAACATTCATTGAACACTTACTGATATGCCAGGCAGTTTGCTAACTGCCTTATATTCATTATTGCATATAATTGCCAAAACATTCTAGTGAGGTAGGTGGTATTATCCTCATTTTACAAATAAGTAAGTCAAGATTTTGGCACATAAGTTTTTCCTCACATTATTTTAAATGAATTGCTTTATACTTATTTAAGGAAAACTCGTATCTATGTACCGGATTTAGATGGGGACTGAAAAAGTGACCCAAATACTAATTCCTATGCGTGAAAAACTGAGGAGATAATCTATGTTTCAGCAAAACACAAAAAAGTGGAACTCTGCAAAGCTAATATACTGAGTAGTTTATATTACTGCATGGGATTATAAAATATGTAATAGAAATACATTATGCCAAATTCAAGCCTGATAAAGAGTAAATAAGGTGAAAATACTAATTTATAGTATATATCTAAATACTCAGCTGAAAGATATAAAAAATATTTAATTAGGAAAAAAAGTTTTTCTTTACATATTTTATACATTCCTGAAATACTAAGATTTATACTGTATTCCCTTAGAGATACCCGTGCTTTCTCTGAAGGAACGAAAAATGGCAATGGATCACTCCTTGTAAGCAACAATATCTCTACTTGGTTTTTCAAATAAAAACTGGTAATAGATTTTATTTATTACCATGAGGGCATACACATGTGTTTCCCAAAAATTATTAGAACACTGCCTCAAAATTTCCATAAAATTATATATAATGAAACAGCAGACATTTTGAGCAAACTACAGAAATAACTCATTTGATTAAAAATCCTATCCAGTTTCAAATTTGTTTGTTGTAAACTGTCAATAATTAAAAGCTGTAACCCATTCATACTAATAGAATACCCAATAACAAAAGGAAGAAAAAGCTTGCATGCTGTCAAAAAAAAGTATCATTTCTATTTTTCCTGAAATATTATATAAATTATTTGGCATACAGCAGCCCCTCAAGTGAACAGTTCCTCTTGTACCTCCTTTTTTGCCTAGGCAATCCCCAGTTCTCTTACAGAAGCAAAGAAAAACCAAAAATCTTTGGGGAGAATAAATAATTCCATACCAATAAAACTACTGAGCATAAAAATATTTGAAGAGAATAATAAACAGTTTTTCTCTACATGCTCATACACAAACACTTCAAATGTCAAAACAGTTATAAAACAAGCAGATGATCTTCTAGCCTTATAGGGAGAGAAAAAAAGGAATTTAAATATATATATATTTTCAAAATGTATTTTGAAGCCAGGGAAAATAACCTTAATCTTTGAAGAAGTTGTAGTTCAGCACACAGCATCTCAAAAAGGTAATTATCGCTTTTGAACTATTTCTTAGTCTCAGTATTTAGCATTTTAGGCAAGTTCTCAACTGCCTTTAGACATCTTTGAAACTAGTCTCTTGTTTAATACAAAATAGGATGTCAGTTGATCAATATCCATTTGGCTTAAATTCATAAGTCCACAACCTCCCTTAAGTGGTAGAACAAACAGGTACAAATCCTGAAAATTTATTGTTTCTTTTTAAACTCCAAATGGTATTTGCAGATGCCAAAAGGCATTTTGAAATCACTCACCCTTACTTCAGTAAAAATGAAAAAGGGGGATGGGGAGGGAGGGAGAATCTCATGAGGCCTTGTATGTCAAGTTTTTGCCCAGAGCTAATTTTCATAGCTGTGTTATAAAACCCCGAAAATGGAGGTTTATAATGGAAATGCTGACAGACCCTCAACTATAGCAGCATGAATGGATATAATTAAAGGAAAGCTTTTGGCTACACCTAACTCCACAAATGAAAGACTGCCATTTTTATATTAACCTCAAATAACAGCAAGTGAGAACTTAAAATGTGATTCCAGAGAGGTAATGTGAAATGTTAAAGATGACTGCTAAAACTATTTGACATTCGAAGTTTTAAACATAGGCATTTAGTTAACATAACCAAGTCAGTATTTTCATAATGCTACTTAATCAGCAATAAAGAATGCTCTGGTGAGCCATCAGCTCCAGTTAGCAGAAAGAAGCATATGAAGTTATTATTTCTTAACAGCCTAGAGGGAACTGCTTTTCTCTTTAATCAGTGATCTTAGATCCTTCCTACCTATAATTTCTCTGTCATACAGTTGTAAAACTATTACCCAGTTCAACACACACACGCACACACTTTACACACACATTTTTGCAAGGACTGGTACCTATTCCCACCTGAATTTGAAAACAGAAGAGATGGCTAAGGTAAAGTATTTCATTATTTCCCTTGTCAGAGATGCAGCCAGGAATAAATATCATCAATCTATATAATCCATCTTCCTTACCTAAACCCAAATTCAAATAACTTAGCTCTGCTCTTAACTAAAGGGGGCGGCGAGCTTATGCTTTAATTTTTAACAACTATCCAAAATGTTTTTGACCCGATAGTATTAACAGTATATGGCATATCTAAAAAACTACTATCAAAAAATCTTGAATGAAGTTCCAGATTTGGGGTTAAGAAATTAGGAATACATCTCCATAACTGAATACCTAAATAACTTTTTCTTGTTTCCTGTCCAACTCTTCTTCCCTTCTTTCTTTATTTTTAAGGTAAACAATCCTGAATGATCTCTTGGGCCCATCTCCAATAAATCCCAAACTAAAGGCTGGACTGCCTTGATAATATTTGCCTTGGAAATGCTAAAAATTGATGGGATAAAATGAACCTATCCAAGTCACAGTTCCTTTTATTACACACAGTAATCTGTTTGCAAATTACTAAAGTATGTTAGTACCTAAAATACAACAGCATTAATAAAGACTTGCATATTGCTGCACTATTTTTATTCATACATTGACCTTATACTTGTATCTGTTAAAACTGCTGATTTGGGCAATATAAGCTGAACATGATTTGATGGGTTTTTTATGGCGATTGTTTTCAATCATAGTTGACAGCATAAGACAAAACCAAAACAGACATTTGTGAAAGGAATCAAATGTTATCAACATAAACATCTGATCCTTTTTGCACAGGCTAATCCTGAAGGCCAATAGCACAACCCCCTAACACCTACTCACACTCCAGAGGACAGCAAACTACAAATTGAATCCAGGTGCAGTTAAAAGAAACTCTTCCTATCAATGTAAACTTAACTTCACTTTATATAATTGTCATTCTTCATCATCCTTTTTTGATTTCTACCTCTGTACTTCTGAATAGTGTCCCATAGACTAACAGATACATCATAACTCACAATATATTTGCAAGAAATATTTTTCTAACACTCCTGAAATAACTTTGGCTTTAACACTAAAGGATTTCTACTAAATTGAATTTAAGGAGCAAAAATTTGTTTTTATCGCAAGAAGTGAAATTTAGAGGGTTGGAATAGTGCTAAAAAATCAAAGACAAATTATTATAAATAAAATGTGATATACTTGTCTCCACACCTCTCAAATCATTTTTTCCAACTGACTCATTAAAAAAAAAAAAAAACTTACAAAATAAAAAGAAAGTAATCAAAAGTCCCCAATAAGCAACTACCCATTTTTTTGTAGCAAAAACAAAATGTAAAAGCACTCAGAATTATACAAATAGTGGTAATAATTTCCGGTTTGCAAATAAGTTTGCAGATTTCATTCATTCAATTATCTCTAATCTTTTTTTTTTTAAATGTAGTGGTATGGTTAGTTTTGGTTTAGTTATCTGTAAACTTATAAAGACAGTATAAGCCATTCAGGTGATGGTTACACTAAAAGCCCAAATTTTACCACTACACAATATATGCATGTAACAAAACTGCACTTGTAACCTCTAAACCTGTAAAAATAAAAAGAAAAGAAAATTAAGTAAGTTAATTAAAAATATAGTGTAAGAAGGCAGCTGTGGTATAGTTGGTTAAGAGTCTGAGTGCCAGTTCTGAAATTTAAATGTGTTATTTTAGATGAGCCACAAAAAAGTCTGTTTCCATTTTTTTCACCTATAAATAGGGATGGCAGGATTAGTAAAGAATAAAGAAGACAGTATTTATAAGCATTAAATCTTTCAAGAATATAAGAATTATTCTTGTGTTTCTAGTTACTATTTTTAAAGAATTACATACCAAGAAAAGTTCCAGTTAGGAGATTCAAGATAAGATGAAGTTGGTGAATGAATGTGAAATAGAGAAAAGAGTTCCTCTCTTTTTTGCTTTCTTTGTATTTTTATTTTTAATGTCTATCCAGCCTTCAAATTAAGTCTAATACGCCTATTACCAAGCTTCAACTGACACTGTTAACAAACTTCTGTGTTTCATTTCTTACCTTTTTTTTTTTCTTTTTGAGACGGAGTCTGCAGTGGCGTGATCTCGGCTTACTGCAACCACCACCTCCCGGGTTCAAGCAATTCTCCTGCCTCAGCCTCCTGAGTATCTGGGATAACAGGCACACACCACCATGCCCATAACTTTTGTATTTTTAGTAGTGACGGCGTTTCACCATGTTGGCCAGGCTGGTCTCGAAGTTTTTTTTTTTTTTTTTTTTTTTTTTGAGACCCAGTCTCGCTCTGTCACACAGGCTGGAGTGCAGTGGCAGGATCTCGGCTCACTGCAAGCTCCGCCTCCCGGGTTCAGGCCATTCTCCTGACTCAGCCTCTCGAGTAGCTGGGACTACAGGCACCCGCCACCACGCCCGATTAATTTTTTGTATTTGTAGTAGAGACGGGGTTTCACCCTGTTAGCCAGGATGGTCTCATCTCCTGACCTCGTGATCCGCCCACCTCGGCCTCCCAAAGTGCTGGGATTATAGGCATAAGCCACCACGCCCAGCCTTATTTCTTATCTTAGAATGCTTTTCTAAATACACTCCATACAATGATCTAAAAATGAGAATGGAAGCTTTTTCATACATTATCAGTCAGAGTAAAAACTGGTACAATGGGTTTTTTTGGTATGAAATTTGGTAACATCTATTCACATTTAAACTGCACATACACCAATTCATTCTTAAGAATTAATCTATAGGTATACTTCCACAAGTACACAGAAATACATTTACAAAGATGTTAAATAAACATAAACTGGTAAACAATACACATTTCCATTATTAGCAACTGGATAAAGTTTGGCACATCTATATAATGAGACAGTAAATAGTCATTTAACAGAATTAGGTAGGTTTTCATGTTTTAACATGAAAAGCTGTTCAGGAAATATTAAATAAAACAAGGAATTTGCAAAACAAAGATCATCTATTTTGTGTTTTAAATATACGGCTGGGCACAGTGGCTCATGCCTGTAATCCCAGCATTTTGGGAGGCCGAGGCGGGTGGATCACCTGAGGTCAGGAATTCAAGACCAGCCTGGCCAACATGGTGAAATCCTGCTTCTATTAAAACATAAAAATTAGCTGTGCGTGGTAGTGTGTGCCTGTAATCCCAGCTACTCAGGATGCTGAGGCAGGAGAATTGCTTGAGCTCAGGAGGCGGAGGTTGCAGTGAGCCGAGATGGCGCCACTGCACTCCAGCTCGGGTGCACAGAGTGAAACTCCGTCTCAAAATATATATGTATATATTCTATATACACATATGTGTATATTGTATACACATATGTATATTCTTTATACATATATGTATATATATAAAAATACATATATAGTGTGTGTATATATATGTATGTAGGTAGGAAGGAGATATCTGGAAGGTTCTATAGAAACCATTTTATTTCTATGGATTAGAACTAGAGCAATGTATCTCAACCTTAGCACTGCTGAAGATGGGCGACATAATTCTTTGTTGTAGGAGTTGTCTTGAGCACTGTAGAGTGTTCAGCAGCATTTCTGACCTCACCAGTGCTGTTCCCCTAGTTGTGACAACCAAAAATGTCTCCAGGCATCCAAATGTTCCCTGGGGGACAACTCGCTCCCAGTTGAGAACTACTGAACTAGAGAATGAAGAAGTGAAGCTGAGGAGACAGATTTACTTGTCACTTTATATCTCTTTTGTCCCCCATTTGTACAAGGATAATATATTACACAAACAATATAAAGGTAATTTTAACAAAAACCAAAAAGATTGCCAGAAATTTTTAATTAACACATTAAATTTAAAGTACTTGTAGGATACGAACCTATGAGGAAAAAAAAAACTATGTAAGAAGCAATATAATTGTTAAAAAAATTAAAAAGGACTTATCTATTTTCAGAAAAGGCAGAAAGATATATGGATTCTGCTACTTTTTTCCCCACGACTGCCTCTTCTGAAGATGCCCATACTCTTTCTTCCTTTCTTATTCCTATGCTCTGACATCTTTTGGGGACTATAGTTCTCCATGACCAGGATGGCTTAGACCAACACCCTCCTCTTCCTTCTTGTTTTGTATATTCAGACAGATATATAGAGACAAACCAAAACTGATATTGGAAACATAAAAATTTCTAATTTTCCCAAGAAGCACAGGGAATCACTTAACATTTATTTAAAAACTGAAGAAATAAAACAAAGTTGGCATTTGGAAGAAGTATAAAACCTGCCATGAAAACACAGCATAGAATAAAGAAAATTAAGCTAGTAATAGAAATAAATTTGATAATAAATAAATCCCCAAAATTTGGAAATCTTGCCAAGCTTAGCACCTCTGAAAAACAGATGCAACATTTGTAATATGATATTAGGAGGAGGGAAGCAGTCTATTTATCTTTGGACATGATTTCAAATACAATCATTTTCTGTGACAGTGAGTAACTATACTGAGTGGTAGTATTTAACTTCTTAAGAACATGTACTTCAAAGGTAAAACTGCTATGTGAAAAGGGCCTAAAGGCAATAAATATCATAACCATTGTTCTTATCCACATCAAGTTTGTGTCTGAGTATATTTAACATATCTGCATAATTTTAGTGGATCTGAAAAACAGTAAGTTTTGTATAGGTGATTGGTGTTATTAATAGAATTATCTATGTTAATTTCAGAGCAAACTGGTTTATTTCAAAGAATTTGATGCAGCTAAGGCTATGACTTTGCTGCAAAAATTTAAAGAAAGTCACTTTTAAAAAATGGTGTAATGTGACCAAAACTTCCTTATGGGCACAAAATTACAAATGCTTCAGTAAAAGCTACCTCAGACATGAGCTCATGATCTTGCTCAGAATATCTGTAACGTATCTCTGGGTAATAATACACTTTTCTGAGAGGTAGCAGGGGAAGGAAGGGCTAAGAGAAAGCATGGCTCTCAGACTGCACCAGAGCTGCTCTTGGCTTTAGTTCTGCATCTTGTGTTTGCATATAAGCTTTCTTTTGAAAAGCTATTGTTTGAAAAACAGCTTGAAAACTACAGGTTGAGCCTCACTAATCTGAAAATTCAAAATCCAAAATGCCCCAAAATTCAAAATTTTTTGAGTGCCAACATGACACTACAAGTGGAAAATTGTATCTGGCCTCATGGGATGGGTTGCAGTCAAAACTTTGTTTCATGCACAAAATTATTCAAAATGTTGCATAAAATTACATTCAGCCTATGTGTATAAGATGTATATGAAACATAACTGAATTTTATGTTTAGACTTGGGTCCCCTCCTCAAAATATCTCATTATGCATATGCAAATATTCCAAAATCTAAACAAATCCAAAATCCAAAACACTTCTAGTCCCAAGCTTTTCATATAATAGCATTTTAGTACACGGATATATTCAACCTGTACTGATTTATGCCCATGTAGTAGAAAACTAAATCCTTCCTCTACATTTGGATTTCATGTGTATTTGTATATATGCATATATATAACTTTAATATAAAATCCACATAAGTAATTATATAAAACAAATCATAAATTAGCATACGACTGAAAACCATACCTGATTCTGGCCAGAACAGCTTGTAGAAAGCTCAATACTGTCCTAAGTTCAGATTCTCGACATGCTCGCAGAAGCATACTAAATCCATCATTAAGCAGTTTTTCATGGGAAGGATACAAGCAATAGCTGGTCTCAAACACTTCTTGAACACCATCAATGTATATGGAAAGAAGTGTCCAGATAGTCTGTCTCTGTACCATTTCCTCATTCTTAGACACCAAGAATTCCTTTGCTTTCTCCCGGAAAGCACATGAAAATTTCTCAGCCAAAACACCAATGTCCAGATTTTTCTGGGCATACATCAAGAGGAAGGCCATGTGACCCTTCCAAATGAGGGCTCTCTGAGACGTTACAAAAGCAGGCTTGAGGAAATTCAGGAGGTCTAAAACATGACTTGCAACATCTTCTACCTCTGCAACAGCTGCTAACAGTAGAAAAAGGCTAAAAAAGTTCTGTAGACCAACTTCAGTTAGTTCTTCCATTCTTTTTTGATGGAATTTTGAATATATTCTGTAAAACATTAAAAAATGCTTTAATAAAATTGTTTCATTCACAAAAATCTGTATCTCTTAAAAGAAAATTTGTTTCAATACTCATAACAATCTCATTAAATTTTAAGCTAATTCTTCATTTTGATGCTGCCTTGTCACTTTTTTTACTTAGAAAACACATAATGGCCCTACCTTGAAATTTCCCAATGATGCAGCAAATCACCTGTAAGTGAATCAAAGGATTCAATGGCTTTCCCCAAAGGAAAGTAGAAATGTTTTCATATAGTACATGGCTTTTCCTTTTATTCAAGTCCCCCATCACCTTTCTTTTCTTATTTTGATTAGTAAATAAGAAAGAATATATAATCTTTTAAATACAATTTGATATGCTTTTACAGAGATCTTAACAGGACAATTTTATGTAACAATTTTCCTTAAACTCTTTTCTCCCTGCACCCCCTCACGAACACTTGCTCTTATTTTACTTATACCTTAAGACAATGCAAGGCGTTAGAAAAATTCTTTGTAGCCATCTGCAAAGAACTATGCATTTAAAAATCTCCCATCAATACTATTTAATACAATAGTTGACAAAATAGTACAATAGATAATAATATAGTTAATAGTTGACATTCTTTTCTTTCATCAATTAAGGGATTAGAATTGAAAACAATTCATCTGAATTCCTACTTACGAATTAAGTTGTTGTTGGTTTTTTGTTTTTTGTTTTTTTGAGACGGAGTCTCACTCTGTTGCCCAGGCTGGAGTACAGTGGCGCAATTTAGGCTCACTGCAGCCTCCACCTCCCAGTTTCAAGTTATTCTCCTGTCCTAGCCTCCTGAGTAGCTGGGATTGCAGGCATGCACCACCACGCTTGGCTTTTTTTTTTTTTTTTTTTTTTTTTTAGTAGAGACAGAGTTTCACCACGTTGTCCAGGCTGGTCTCAAACTCCTGATCTCAAGTGATACGCCCACCTCAGCCTCCCAAAATGCTGGGATTACAGGTGTGAGCCACCACACCTGGCCTTAAGTTTTGCAACTTCTATAACTGGCTTATTCAGGGCAGAAATGAGTAATGCTCATGAGAGTTAAATGTTTATAAATACTTAAAAGCTGACAAACTCTTAAAAGTAAAAATCTGTTTAATTATCTTTGTATTGTCTACTACTATCCCCACTATAGTGCTTGACATATAGTATGTGTCTAATAAACAGACTTGTTATTGAATAAATTCCAATGACTTCTTTAGCCATAAAGTTCTGAGTATTATGTCTTCCATAAAATTGCTTAAGATTCAAAAACAAACTGTCAAATAGAACAAAATAAAAAAAAAACTGTTTGAGCCATGTGATTCTTGTAGATTTAATAAAGAAGCTGCCATTTAAAACAGTATATGATAAATAAAATATCCAAACCATATCACCATACCCTTGTAAGAATTACTCACTGTGGGACTCAAACAGGAATTTCATTAAGTGATTCTTGAGAAGTCCCTACCTAGTATTCTCTTCCCTGAGAGGTCTCAACAAATAATCTGAGCAAATGGTAGATGGTGGTGTACTGCACAAAGAAGGCTAAGAAAAGAGCTAATATAGGCAAAGGAAGTAGAAAAAAGAAAGACAATTTAAAAGTATACTCATTGAACAAGCAAAACTCTCAAAAGAGACAGAGAAAACAATGGACTAATGTGACCAAAGTTTATTTTATCAGAAATGAAAACAGCATAGTTCCCAAATGAGAACATTAGTTATCTGGTTCTACTATACTGTGGTCAGTTCTCATTTAAAAAACAAAACAAACCAAAAAAACCAGTGCTTGCGAACTGCTGGGCTCAAAGAACACAAAAGTTTTATATGTTGAAACTATTACCTACCAACGTACAACTTGAAGATGTTTGTTTCTATCACTTTTAATCAAATGCATATAATGGATTACCTAGTAACATTATAACTAATTAAGACTCTAATCCCAAGTAAACATAACAAAATACAAATAGTAACACCTATCCAAAGATATCAGTGCACACTCATGACAGAAGATACTGCATATACCTTCCTTTGACTTGTTTCCAAGGATGAGGGCCATTGCTCTTCATTGCTTTTTTAACAACTTTTGCCAGAATACAAAGAAAAATAGTGTAACTACTGCTGGATTTATATAGTTCCTGATCTTGTTTATCACAACAGCAAGTCTTCACCATTTCAAGCATAGACAAGGGTGACTTCATGGTATTAGCAAGGCCTTTAAAAGGAAGCCAAGAAATACTGAAGGAACTATTCTAAAAGGGGGGGAAAAAAAGATAGAAAACAATTATTAGTCTCTTAGTAAATAAAATGGTAAGCTGCAAATCCCAGTTAGTTGGTTCATCAAAAGTCTGACTCATCTTAATCACAAAAACTACATGAACACGATTCCCTAAAATAAAAATTCCATGAAAGTACAGAGCATCAAGAGGTGTCCAAATTTTGGATTGTCCCCCAAATGTGTTTTTAACAGTTGATTTGTCCAAATTAGGATACAAACAAGATCCATACATTGCATTCAGTGATATGCATGGTACTGTGGGCTCTTTTATTCTTTAAGTTTCCCAATGTTTTTGTTATACCACTTGTTTTTAATATCAGGTCATTTGTTGTATAAAATTTCCCATGTTCTAAATTTAGCTGCTTGTATGGCTCTAGTGTTAATCTTTTATCCCTTCCCTTTTCTGTAAATTGGTGGCTATATCTAGAGGTTTCATCAGATTCATGTTGACTTTTTTGACAAGAATCTTTCATCAGTAGTACTAAGTAGTTCCTATTGCATTTAGTAAAAAGGCACATAAGTTCTGACTTTTTGTGATGTTAAAACTGGTCAGGTTATCAGCCTGGTCCACCCATTTTAGTGGTCCCACAAGCCTTTTACTTAACAGTTTTTGTAGCATTGATGATCATTGCCCAGATGCCTTATTTCATTAAATGTACAAAATGGTGACTTCTAATTCTATCACGTTTTCTTAATTAACTCATCAGAAATCTGATTACTCTAAAATATAGTTTGTATTTTCTTTACAGTTTTCAGAATTAGGTGTTTCTTTTTTCAGAGTAACTTTTTACAAAGAAGCATAAACTCAGAGATTTAAACATATTTAATATGTTTTAATCTATTGCAGTCATTATTCTTTCTTATGCTCAAATTTTCCCATTTTCTGGGCAATGGATGTTCCTTCAGGTTGGCTCCTGTGTCCTTCTGACATGACTCTAGCTTAATTTGATACTTTTCCTGCTTTCTGGTATGACAAGACACCCTAGACTCACCCTGGACTCTTCCTGCCTCAAGACTACAATCAGTCATTTCTCCAACTAGCCTAGAATTATGCTTCAGAGAAGGGCATTTTTCTAATTTTTTAATAAGCTCCATTATCCACAAATCCAAACGTTATTTACTTGTAAATCTTCCATTACCATTTTCTATTTTGATTGAGAGGTTCACTAATTATTTACCCCAAACCCAAAACATCCCAAATTTCCTTTCTATATACAAAGTATAAATCCTTTAAATCTACCTTTAAAATTTTAATCTTCCAAACTCATCCTCTCCTTTCTAAATATATTGTCCCTATTTCAGTTCTCAGCCACAGTATCATTTGCTCATACAACTACAATAAACCACTAAGTTGTCTGTACCCAATTCATTTACACCACTTTCAGAAAAAAAAAAAAAAAAAAACTTTCTCAAACACATACCTAAGTCACATCCTCGCTATTTAGTGTCTCCTGAATAAACCAGAATTAACTGTACATTATCTTCAACCCTTCATAGCCTAGCCCCAGACTGCCTTCTCTAGTCTCTTATCTTCGGTCTCTCCATAGTTATCCGAGGCCTATAATTCAGAACTATTTAACATGGTAGGAACAGACCATGCTTTTTCATACCTCCATGTATTTGTCCATATTGTTCATTCTGCCTGGATCCCTTTTTCTTCTGTTCTTAAGAAAATTCTACTCATTCCCAAAGCCAAGTTCAAAAATTATGACCTCATGAAGTCTTCCACAAATACAGATACCGGGTTAGATACCCTCTCCTCTGGAGTTCCACATTTATAACTTTTTTCCCACAATGTATGTATACCCACCCACTAGTAGCCTATAAGCTACTCAAATGCCAGGATTGTTTCTTACTCAGGACAGCAGTGCCTGTTCAATGTGTCATGAGCAATCAATTATTATTAGAAACATTTATAAATGAAGATTTTATAAATATCTGATACATTTTAGCTACTTTGTTTACCCTTGCTCTCAAGAGAAAAAGGATACCAAATGCTGTCTCCCTTATGACAAAGCTCTACAATGTTAAAGATAAAACTATTCATGAGCTACTCCAATCTACTCTGAAAAAAATTAACTTTTTAAGAAAAATCCATAACTATTCATAATTAAACCATAAAGACATTCCTCAAATATGTACAAATTTTTAAAATTCCTGGAGCAAATTCATATTCTATTCACTCACCAGGTTCTTACTATAATATTCCCATAAAATGGTAACAATTGCAATGTTTGGCTCCCAGAAATCACAAAGTGTCAAACAACAGTGAAGATACGTTCGTAATTGTTCTTCTAGAATGACACCCTAAAAAATAAACTGAAGTTATGAGAAGGTAAATGGGCTCTGGCAATATAAACATTTTCACTTGATATTGTGCTGTATAACCTGCAGCTAAAAAGAAAATAAATATGCGTCACCCAATTATACCCATTCTCATATGCAGACTAGGTCTAAATCAACACAACACATACTTCCAAAAACATGTTTTAAACACCATTAACACATTCAGATAACAGAAGTCACATAACTCGACTTTTAATTCAATTATTGAAAAATTACAGGTGTTTCATAATTGAATGGTACTGGAAACCCAGAAACCAGAAAAGGAACCCAAACCAGAAAGAAGTGGCAAAAATGATGTAATGATTAAGATGTACACAAATCCAGAGTGCTTGGTCATACTTAAGTACTTGGTCAAATCTTTTTATAGGATTATAGGAGTTGTTCTTTCTAAAACCAAAGGATTGTCAGAGTACATCTATTTTAACCTTTTAGGAGATAACAGGAGGAAAAGTAAGTAGAAAAAACATAGATGCTTTTTCTATGACGATATAACCATGCATATATTTTTTAAATAACACACTGAATTCCAATCATTCAACAATTGTATTTAAAACTTACCACATACTAGGCACTGTTTTAACGTACTAGGCATAGGACAACAAGTAAGTCAGAGATAGCACATGTACTGGTAGAGCTTACATTTTTGGAAAGAAAAGAAAAGGACACTAAAACAAGATAAATTTGAACAGAAATAACTGCTGTGAAAATGAAACAAAGCAAAGTAATGTGGCAAAGTAATTGGTAAAGGATGAGCATCATTATTTTATTAGCTGCTATGAATGGAAAAGCCTTTTGAAGGGCTGCAATTGAACTACATGATTAAATGAAAGTCAATAAAGACTTGGAAGAAAAACATTCAAGGCAGAGAAAATGAGTGGAAAGTTCCTCAATTATTAGTAGGCTTGGTATTATAAAATTCTAGACAGGAAGACATCATATCTCATTTGAGGCTTTACTGGTCTTGGTAAGAAATTTGGATTGTATTTTAAATATGTTGGGAAGCTACTGGAAAAGAGTAAGCACAGAAGTGACATGATGTGATTGTTTCAAAAACACTGCTCTGGATTATACATAAAGAGTGAATAGAGGGGATAAGAAGAGATGCAGGGAGACCAGGTAGGAGGTGACTATGCGAAACTATAAGACTGAAACTTTAAAGATATGTTTGGAAAAAGATTCAGTGGGATTTGCTGGTAAATTACATTAAAGTATGAAAGGAAGAAGTTTCAGGTTTTGGCATAAGGAAATAGGTCAATGGTGCTATTTCCTGAAATGGCAAAGACTAAAGGAAGAACTTATGAGGTGAGTGTCCAGGGTATACAAGTAGAGCTATTAAGCAGATAATCTGACCTATGGGTCTAGAGTTAAGGGATTAAAGTCAGAGTTGCTGACATAAATTTGGGTCAATGATAAAAGGATCCATAACTGAGAGCCATTTGATATTACAACATTTTCATATGAAGCAAGTGGAGAATATATGCAAAAACAAGTGGTCAATGGAGTAAAAAAGGAAACCAGGCATTGCGGATGCCAAGAGAAGTACTTCAGAAAAACGACAATGGTGAACAGGATTGACCTCTGCTCAGAGGTTACAAAAAGAAGAAGTAAGAACCCTTGGAAGAAACAATATGGAAGTCATTGACGGCCTTCCCAGAGCAGTTTGGGGTTTGATGAAGACTATGATGAAGAAGCTCAACTATGGATGGCTGAGGACATCTAGGAGGTGAGGAAGTAAATATTTAAGTGAAAATACACAAACAATAAAGTCCTTGAACAGGTGAGAAGAGTTAAGATCCAGTGCATGAGGGAAGGAATTAGCTCTTGATAGAAAGTGACACTTCTAACATAAAAGAAGAATAGTCT
Source organism: Pan troglodytes (assembly GCF_028858775.2). NCBI lineage: Eukaryota > Metazoa > Chordata > Mammalia > Primates > Hominidae > Pan > Pan troglodytes. The sequence goes on from NC_072403.2 coordinate 109,176,614, forward strand.
GAGAGGTTGAATATGAAGCAGATGTGTTGGGAGATTTAAAGCTGTAAAGATAGGAATTCTTAACTGACCAATTCTATTTTTCAATGATTTATGAGGCAAGATGTTAACCCGAATGGATTGGAGAAGAGTACGTATTAAATTTTATACGTACATATAATTTTATACGTCTCTTTGTATAAAATTTATACAAAGAGAAGTTCTGGGCCAGGCACGGTGGTTCACACCTGTAATCCCAGCACTTTGGGAGACCGAGCTGGGTGGATCACCTGAGGTCAGGAGTTTAAGACCAGCCTGGCCAACATGGCGAAACCCCATCTCTACTAAAAAATACAAAAATTAGCTGGACGAGATGGCAGGCACCTATAATCCCAGCTACTCGGGAGGCCAAAGCAGGAAAATCACTTGAACCCGGGAGGAGCCAGAGGTTGCAGTGAGCCGAGACTGCCATTGCACTGGGAGACAGAGTGACACTCTTTCTCCAAAAAAAAAAAAAAAGAGAAGATCTGAAGTAAGTCATTAAGTCATTTTGGAGAGCAGAAAAGCAAACATTCTAGAGCTGATGGCCATTTGAGATTATGATCAACAATTTAAAGTCAATCATCCGAGTAAAAATGAATGTATGATTTTCTCTCACAATATTCAGTTGTGGGTGGTGTGGGAGATAGGAGAGAAAGAATGGCTTTTTCATGGTTAAAACAAGTTAAGGGCTATGGAATTAAAGATGTTTCTTATGGAGTAATGCCCAAATGTAATATGCCTAAATTTGATTGTTCAAAATTAAGATAAGACATTCTTTTAAAAAGGACTAAAGCAGAGATTAAGGCCGGGCACGGTGGCTCACACCTGTAATCCCAGCACTTTGGGAGGCCAAGGAGGGCAGATCACCAGGTCAGGAGATCGAGACCATCCTGGCTAACACGGTGAAACCCCGTCTCTACTAAAAATACAAAAATTTAGCTGGGCATGGTGGCAGGTGCCTGTAGTTCCAGCTACTCAGAAGGCTGAGGTAGGAGAATGGCAAGAACCTGGGAGGCGAAGCTTGCAGTGAGCCGAAATAGCGCCACTGCACTCCAGCCTGGGTGACAGAGCGAGACTCCGCCTCAGAAAAAAAAAAAAAAAAAGGACTAAAGCAGAGATTAGAAGCAGGCATATTCATTTAATGGACTTATTGGAATATTCATTAAAAATAATTGGTTGTGTACATTGTTTAAGAAACAAAGTGAGGAAATGGAAGAGGACAGAAAAATGAAAAGGTCAACGGTAATGGGCAAAATGAAAAGAAAAATGAAAAGTGAAAAGCTGTAGAGTATAACCATGGGAGGAGGTAGATAAGGCAAGTAAAAGAAAATCTAATAAGAAGTGAGGCTATTAAGAAATTGAAAGGACAGTTCGATTATACCCAATACCGTCAGGGTCACTAGCAGAAATAGTGTACAGGTAAAGAAGAACACAGTGATCTTGGTACAAAACCTTTTCAATGAATGAAGAGTGACCCAAATATGGGTAAAAAACAGCAATGCACAATTTTTTTTGGACAAGGCCTTAACTCTTTATTCATTATTTAAAATACACTTCAAACTACAAGTTCTCCAGAAAACTTCCTAACTCCCCTACTAGATAAGTGGCCTTTCTTTACACTTTTATGGCACACTAGGCATACCTACATCATCATACTTACCTTGTTAAGTTTAATGTTTATCTGCTTTCAACTGTCTAAGAGCTCTCTGAAAGATAGAATAATACCCACATGGTATATACGCCATGGTGCCTGTTTCACCAAAGAGCCTCCATAAATGATTCATGAACAAAACTGAGATCTGGGTTCTGACGCTTCTTCCCAACAAGTAGAGTTATGGTTTAGGGAAAGACATTTAGCTTCTCTAATAAACAATTAAGCTTATTTAACCAAAGAAGGCAAGGTTCTGTCCATCACTAATATCCTCTAATTTTATTATGAAAATATTAAACTAGATCCAGGTTCATATTGATTCCTATGGCACACTACTGAATTGAAATAAAGCATACTAATTTTATCATGTTTATAAGGTAAAAAAGTAGGTTATGTTATCAAAGTTCATATTGAAGGGTTTTATTTAACATCTGAAATTCATTTTACCATGTAAAATCCAGAAAAACATATTTAAACTATAAAAAAATATGCAAAGTTTGGGAAAAGCAAAAGTATGAATGCTAGGTACCAAACAGTGGAGTTAAACATATATGAAAATTCAAATCTCAGTTCTGCCATTTCCTAAGCTAGCTGTGTGAACCTGGACAAGTTCTTCAAACATTCTGGGCCTCAGTCTGTAAAAGTATAAAATGGAAACAGAAACATCACTACACACGACTGTCGTAAGTATTAAGTGAAGGTATGTGCAGTAAGTGTTAAGCAGAGTGCTTGCATAGGGATAGCTATCGTTTTGTTATCTGCAGGAGAGAAATGTACTTTAGACCAATGTTACTCTTCTGATGATCAAATAATAAATGCAACAGGGTCATAGTATTGTTCCTTAAGATGATACATATCAATTTTGTCAGTTTTAAGCAAACCCTACCTAATCACAGAGATTTGATTAAAGACATGTAATTCCATGCCCTCTGATTAAAGATTGTTTTTAATAAGCCATAAGGCCTATGGGCCTCTTTTCCACAAAGCCTTAAACCTGACTGGCTCAAGGAGTACTACTCATCTCCCACATTTTCAGAAGCCCTTATGGGCTTTCAGCGTGTCTCATCTCCTGTGTGTGTGTGTGTGTGTGTGTTTGAGTGTATCAGACGGGGAGAGAATATGAGCTATTTAATGAATATTCCAATAAGTCCATTAAATGAATATGCCTGCTTCTAATCTCTGCTTTAGTCCTTTTCTAAAGAATGTCTTATCTTTATTTTGAACAATCAAATGTACGCATATTACATTTGGGCATACTACATAGGTCAAATCTTTAATTGGACTAATAAGGTGCACATTCACTCTTTTAGCTCTTTTTTTGAGACGGAGTCTCGCTCTGTCACCCAGGCTGGAGTGCAGTGGCGCGATCTCGGCTCACTGCAAGCTCCGCCTCCCGGGTTCACTCCGTTCTCCTGCCTCAGCCTCCCGAGTAGCTGGGACTACAGGCGCCCGCCACTGTGCCCGGCTAATTTTTTTGTATTTTTAGTGCAGACGGGGTTTCACCGTGTTAGCCAGGACGGTCTCGGTCTCCTGACCTCGTGATCCGCCCTCCTCGGCCTCCCAAAGTGCTGTGATTACAGGCGTGAGCCACCGCACCCGGCTAGCTTAGTTATTACATAGAAATGGCAATTTAACGGCCGGGGGTTGGTGGCTCACGCCTGTAATCACAGCACTTTGGGAGGCCGAGGCGGGCGGATCACAAGGTCAGGAGACCGAGACCGTCCTGGCTAACACGGTGAAACCCCGTCTCCACTAAAAATACAAAAAAATTAGCCGGGCACGGTGGCGGGCGCCTGTAGTCCCAGCTACTCGGGAGGCTGAGGCAGGAGAATGGCATGAAGCCGGGAGGCGGAGCTTGCAGTGAGCCGAGATAGCGCCACTGCACTCTGGCCTGGGTGAAAGAGCGAGACTCCGTCTCAAAAAAAAAAAAAAAGAAAAGAAAAAGAAAAAAGAAATGGCAATTTAACAATTGGTTATTATATATAATTTAACAAAGACTCATTTATTTATGCATAACTAACCTACCTATCAGAAACCATCACAAGAAGAAAATTTATTCACAGTCTAAACAGTAACTGTTACCAGAAGTTTGCCTAATTGGATTTATTTTTAGGAGAGAATAGAGTTGGGCTTCAATATCCCAGTTACGATCCTTCTACTCAAGAAACACTGATTTTTAGTTAGTTATTTAAAGACTATTGTCCCACATTATTTAGATCTAATCACATTCTGAGTTGGTTCTACTCCTGGACTCTCCAAATTAATGTGTTTAAAAAATCAAAATAATTTTTTAAAATCAGGCTTACTTTTTAAATACCCTTCCATAACCTTTATAAAACTAAAAATTACTTCTGTGATCTCAGAAAACAATGATGCTTTTAAAAAGCAGGCAGCAAAAGATGAAAAATCTTTCTCATATGAAAACAATAATGCTGTTCCCAAAGGTAGAACACACGTTTACAATTAGCACTCACAAATATTAAATAGGATTACCTCTAAAAAATTGTACTTAAGTAACTAAAATTGAGCAATATATGTTCTCTTTACTAAACTAAAACTCCACCTCTGTTTCTGGCAGATCCTCTCTAGCTAGAAAAAAGAATTCGAAACATTATTTGCTTGATTAAAGCTGTAGTGGTCGGTTGGGTGCGGTGGCTCCCATCTGTAATCCCAAGCACTACTGGAAGCTGAGGCAGGAGGATTCCTTGAGGCCAATAATTCAAGATCAGCCTGGGAAACACAGCAAGATCTGTCTATAAAATGAAGATATTAGCCAGACATGGTGGCATGCACCTGTCCTAATGACTCAGGAGAAGGAGGCAGAAGAAGTGCTTGAGCTCAGGAGTTCAAGGTTATAGTGAGCTATAACCACACCACTGTACTCCAATCCAGCGTGGGTGACAGTGAAAGACTCTGTCTCTTTAAACAAAAAATAAAAACAAAAAGTATAATGAAGTGTACACTGATTTTATTTGAAGGCTGCTGTATATTTGGAAGATTTTTATTTTGTTTAAATACAGCAAATGGACTCTTTCACCACTGTCACTGTTGGAGATCAAGTCAAAGTACATGACCATGGTCAGATTTCAATTTACCTCAATGGGAGGAAAATAGATATAATCAAACTGACAGTTCTATCCAAATATATTATTCTTTACAACTACCTACTACTGCTCCCACAAAATTGGTTTCCAGAAATCCAACACATAGTCCTATACTACTTATAGAATATAATTTGATACAATCAAGGAACACTAAAACTGAAAGAATAGCAGAGAACCACAGAACTACTTCTTCATAAATATTATAATCGCCTCTTTTCCCATAGGAAAGATATTTTGACTTTATGCTAGACCTAAATTCATAGAGCATGTTTCTTAGATTAGTCATATTATTCCTACTTCTAGGGTGACTAACTCATCCTGGTTTGCTCAGATGTTTCCTGGTTTCACACTGAAACTCTGGGCCATGCAAACCAGGATAGGATGGCTGGTCACCTGACCTACTTTTTCCCCCACAACCAATAGTCTTTGGGGAACAGGTGGTGTTTGGTTACATGAATAAGTTCTTTAGTGGTGATTTCTAAGGTTTCGGTGCACCCATCACCTGAGCAATATACACTGTACCCAAAGTATGGTCATTTTTTTTTTTTTTTTGAGACAGAGTTTTGCTCTTGTCACCTAGGCTATAGTGCAATGGCGCGATCTTGGCTCACTGAAACCTCTGCCTCCCAGGTTCAAGTGATTCTCCTGCCTCAGCCTCCTGAGAAGATGAGATTATAGGCACATGCCACCACACCCGGCTAATTTTTGTATTTTTAGTAGAGACAGAGTTTCACCATGTTGGCCAGGCTGGTCTTGAACTCCTGACCTCAGGTGATCCACCTGCCTTGGCCTCCCAAAGTGCTGGGATTACAGGCGTGAGCCACCACACCCGGCCTGTACCCAAAGTATAGTCTTTTATCCCTCACCCTACTTCCACCATTCCCCTCAGGCCCTCAAAGTCCATTATATCATGCTTACACCTTTGTGTCCTCATAGCTTACCTCCAAGTTAAAAACGAGAACATACGTTGGTTAGTTTTCCATTCCTGAGTGTTGTCACTAAGAATAATGGTCTCCACTCAATCCAGGTTCCTGCAAATACCATTATTTCATTCCTTTTTAAGGCTGAGTAGTATTCCATGTTCTATATATAAGAAGTTTTCTCTATCCACTCATTAATTGATGGGTATTGGGCTGGTTCCATATTTTTGCAATTGCAGATTGTGCTGCTATAAACATGCATGTGCAAGTGTTTCATAATGCTTCTTTTCATCTGGAGAGACACCTAGCCATGGCACTGATAGATCAAATGTTAGATCTTCTTTTAGTTCTCTAAGGAATATCCATAATGTTTTCCACAGTGTTTGTACTAGTTTACATTCCCACCAGCAACTTAAGTGTTTCCTTTTCACCAAATCCACATCAACATCTATGTTTTTTTTATTTTTAAATTATGGCCATTCTTGCAGGAGTAAGGTGGTGTTGCATTGTGGTTTTGATTTGCATTTCCCTGATCATTAGTGATGTTGAACATTTTTTCATCTGTTTCTTGGCCATTTACGTATCTTCTTTTGAGTATTGCCTATTCATGTCCTTAGCCCACTTATGGATGGGATTTGGGTTTGGTTTATTCTTGTTTCTCTAGTTCCTTGAAGTGTGACCTTAGATTGTCTATTTGTGCTCTTTCAGACTTTTTGATGTAGGCATTTAATGCTATGAACTTTCCTCTTAGCACTGCTTTTGCTGTACCTCAGAGGTTTTGATAGGTTGTGTCACTATTACTATTCAGTTCAAAGGATTTTTAAATTTCTATTTTGATTTCATTATTGACCTAAAGATCATTCAGAAGCAGATTATTTAATTTCCACGTATTTGTATAGTTTTCAAGGTTCATTTTGGAATTCATTTCCAATTTTATTCCACTGTGGTCTGGGAGAGTACTTGATATAATTTCTATTTTTAAAAAATTATTGAGACTTGTGGCCTATCATATGGTCTATCTTGGAGAATGTTCCATGTGCTGGTGAAGAGAATGTATATTCTGCAGTTTGAGTAGAATGTTCTGTAAATATCTGTTAAGTCCATTTGTTCTAGGGTATAGTTTAAATCCATTGTTTCTTTGTTGACTTTCTGGCTTGATGACCTGACTAGTGTTGTCAGTAGAGTATTGAAGTCCCCCACTATTATTGTGTTGCCATCTATCTCATTTCTTAGGTCTAGTAATTATTTTATAAATTTGGGAGCTCCAGTGTTAGTTGTGTATGTTCCCTATTTAGGATTGTGATATTCTTCTATTGGATACTTTTATCATTACATAATGTCCCTCTGTCTTTTCAAACTGTTGTTGCTTTAAAATCTGTTTTGTCTGATACAAGAATAGCCACTTCTGCTCACTTTTGGGGTCCATTTGAATGGACTATCTTTTTCCACCCCATTACCTTAAGTTATGTGAGTCCTTATGTGTTAAGTCTCTTGGAGACAGCAGATACTTGGTTGGTGAATTTTTATCCATTCTGCCCTTCTATATCTTTTAAGTGACACATTTAGGTCATTTACATACAATGTTAGTATTGAGATGTAAGGTACTATTCTATTCACTGTGGTAGTTGTTGCCTGAATGCCTTTTTTCATTGTGTTATTGTTTGATAGGCCCTGTGAGATTTATGCTTTAAAGAGGTTTGTTTGGTATATTTTGAGGTTCAAGATTTAGGTCTCCTTTCAGCAGTTCTTATAGTGCTGGCTTGGTAGTGACAAATTATCTTAGCATTTGTTTATCTGAAAAATACTTTATATCTTTCCTTCATTTATGAAGCTTAGTTTCACTGGATACAACATTCTTGGATGATAATTTTGTTTAAGGATGCCAAAGATAGGACCCAAATCCCTTCTAGCTTGTATTCCGCTAAAATAGCTGCTGTTAATTTGATAGGTTTTCCTTTGTAGGTTACCTGATGCTTTCTGCCTCACAGCTCTTAAGATTCTTTGCTTTGTCTTCACTTTAGGTAACCTGATGACTATGTGCCTAAGGTGATTATCTTTTTTGTGATGTTTCCCAGGTGTTCTTTGAGCTTCTTGTATTTGGATGTCTAGATCTCTAGCAATGCCAGTGCAGTTTTCCTAGATGATTCCCTCAAATAAGTTTTCCAAACTTTTAGATTTCTCTTCTTCTTCTTCAGGAACACCAATTATTCTTAGGTTTGGTCACTTAACATAATCCCAATATTCTTGGAGGTTTTGTTCATTTTTTTAAAAAATTCTTTTTTCTTTGTCTTTATCGGATTGGATTAATTTGAAAACCTTGTCTTCAAGCTCTGATGCTCTTTCTTCTACTTGTTTGATTCTATTGTTGAAACTTCTCAGTGCATTTTGCATTTCTCTAAATGTGTCTTTCATTTCCAGAGTTGTGATTGTTTTTTATTTATGATATATATTTCTCTGGAGATCTTTTCATGCATATCTGTTATTATTTTTTAAATTTCCTTAATCTGGTTTTCACATTTCTCTGTTGCCTCCTTAATTAACGTAAGAATCGACCTTTAGAACTCTTTTTCTAGTAATTCAGAGATTTCTTCTTGGTTTGGATTAATGGCTGGTGAGCTAGTGTGATCTTGTGGGGGTGATAAAGAACCTTGTTTTGTCCTATTACCAGAATTGTTTTTCTGGGTCCTTCTCATTTGGATAGACCATATCCAGAGGAAAGATCTGAGATCCAAGGACTAATGTTCTTTTGTACTGCAGGGTGATCCCTTGATGTGGTGTTCTCCCCCTTCCTGAGAGCCAGACTGCAGTGATTGTTATTGCTCTTCTGGGCCTAGCCACCCAGCAGAGTTACTGGGGTCTGGGCTGGTACTGGGGTGGGGGGTGTCTGCAAAGAGTCCTGTGATGTGATCTATCTTCAGGTCTCTCAGCCGTGGATACCACCACCTGCTCTGGTGGAGGTAGCAGGGGAGTGAAATGGACTCTGTGAGGATCCTTGGTTGCAGTTTTGTTTAGTACATTGGTTTTCTTGAATGCTGGTTATGCTAGCAGTGAAGTTGTCATGTGGACAGACTCAGGACCTCTGGTTAAACAGGATGTTACAGGTAATGAAATTAGATGTTGTTTTCTCCTTCCCTGGTGCAGGGTTGTTCTGTTATGAGTTGCCGTAATGGCTTGAGTTGGTTGGCCTCCAGCCAGGAGGTGGCAGTTTCAAGAGGGCATCAGCTGTGGTACTACAGGGGGGACATAAACTTGACCTGAAATCACCTGCATAAGTATTCAGGTTTCTCAGGTGATGGATGGGGCCATGGAGCTCCCATGAGTTTATGTTTTCTATCTTCGGCTACCAGGTGGGTAGAGAAAGACTGTTGATAGTTAATACTGAGTGTCAACTTGATTGGATTGAAGAATGCAGTATTGATCCTGGGTGTGTCTGTGAGGGTGCTGCCAAAGCAGATTAACATTTGAGTCAGTGGGCTGGGAAAAGCAGACCCACCCTTAATCTAAGTGGGCACAATCTAATCAGCTGTCAGCTCCGCCAGAATAGAGAGGAGGCAGAAGAACATGAAAAGACTCGACTGGCTTAGTCTCGCATCCTACATTTTTCTCCCGTGCTGGATGCTTCCTGCTCTCAAACATTGGACACCAAGTTCTTCAGCTTTGAGACCTGGACTGGATTCCTTGCTCCTCAGCTTGCAGGTGGCCAATTGTAGGACCTTGTGATCATGTGAGTTAATACTCCTTAATAAACTCCCACATATATTAGTTCTGTCCCTCTAGAGAACCCTAATACAAACCATAAGATGGGGGAATGGTTAGGCATGTCTGAGCTCAGACTCTCCTTGGGCAGGGCTTGATGCGACCACTGTGGAGTGGGTATGGGCGGGGGCAGTTCTCAGGGCTACGAAATTATGTTCGAAGGGGAATTATGGCTGCCTCTGCTGCTTCATAAAGGTCTGCAGAGAAGTGGGGGAAAGCTGGCAGTGGCAGGCCTCACCCAGCTCCCATGCAGCCAGCAAGGTCAGTCTCACTCCCGCTATGCTCCCTCAACAGCCAACAGAGCTGAATTTATATCCAGGCCTCTGGTGTGCAGGGCTGAGATCTATGTAAATATATATAATATATATATTTATCCATATAAACCTTTAAAGCTTCCTAAGAAATATTCTGTAACTTAAAACCAGCTGAGTGCAAAACCATAAATTCATACACTGTTAGAGCTGAAAGGAAGTTTAAAAATTATTAAATACAACAGAAACATGGGTCAATGAGAAAGAAATTTAAAGAACACAAGCAGTTACAACCTAATTGAAAATTAAACCCCTAGTTACTGACTCAGATTCAGTAACTCCCAACAGAATAATAATGTTATCCAGACTTTACTGAAATTCTTTGGATTTGGTTAAAGCATTAAGACTGAATTAGTAACTGATACAAATGACAATGGCCACTGTAATATGCATCTTATTTCACAACCACTTTTTAGTAATTCCCTTCATTCTGAAATAAAAAATATACATAAAAAACTTTTTAAGTTACTAAATCAATATGTTCTCAAAAAAAATGAGGACGACCAATGAATATGATATAGGACAAAATACAATAAACAAAACCTTTTACAGGGATTATGGGAAAGATTATAAAAAGATAATAGATTTGTTTCTGATCCAATTTATGTATGCAGAATTCTTTGGCATTCTAAGCTAAAATTTTTAGTTCATAATTATGTGATTCATATTATAACTAAATGCCTTTATGTTTCCTAAAAAAGTAAGAGTTAATGCAGATAATGGGTAAAAGAAAATTTCAAGCAATTAAAATGTTTTCCAAAGACATAGCTATTACAGACACACACACACACACACACACACACACACACACACACGTATAAAGCAATATTATACTACAATATTTTTTATTCCTCCTCAAGTTTTAAATAATCTTTATTTCTTAAAAGAAAAATATTTCCCAAATTCCAAAATATTATTTATTATAATTCTCCATAAACTCTTACAAAAATGATAACATATTACAAAACTTTACAGGGCTTCCATACAATATGTTTAAAAATGTGATGAACAGCATGTTTAAAACTATTTTAAAAGGAGGTCAAGTCTGACCTCTAGGCCATGAAGCACTACATTAACAGCTCTGCAGAAAGAAAAATGATAAGGTATGAAATGAATGCTCAGAAACTAGGACCTTATCAGTTAGAATATGATTCAAGCCTGTAAGACAAATTGCTCAGCAAGGCAAGTCACCTTCCTGCTGTGATGAGGATATAGCTGAATTTTCAATGCCAATGACTGTCTCCCTCATTGTGTCACCTAGTTTGATATCATACAGTCAAGGAATGGCATACAGTTCTGAAGCATCTACCACTTATTTTGAATACATTTTGTCAAAGTCATCAACTAGGATATTATTGTCCTTTCACTGACAACTTAGTGTTAAAAATCTTTAAAGAATCATCACTAAAAGAAACTACTGTGAGTTAACCCTTCAAAGCATGAAAGTTATTTGTTATCTGAATCATTTTAACAGCTTGCTTGGTTTTAAAAATAAAATTTGTAACATAAAAATTAAGCAAAATCCACAAACTGTCTTACTTTAATTGCATACCTGAACACTGATGGACTTTTTCAGCAGTTCTTCTACAAAGTTCCAATTTGATTCCACTTTTCTCTAGAAAGGGGGAAAATAGTAGTGCATCAAAATTATTGCTCTTGATTATGCCTATATTTAAAATTAGGGTATAGCAAATTAAGTGTGCAGTACATTTTCCTCTATCATTCAGCATCAATGTGATTTCTTGAATTTCTAATATTCCTTTGGTAAAGAGTTAACAAACTTGGCAGAAAAAAATGTACAACTATTCCAATCCAATACAAACCATATCAGGAGTTGTAACAGTGGTGCTTCAGTAAGATTATAAATATTCTACCAAATATTTAATTTCTGCTTTCAGATACAAAATCCAACAGGAAAAAAAAAAAACCATTATATAGCCACATGTATTTTTGGTGTTTGGTTTTTTTTTTTTATGCTGAGTAATCATCCCTATTTTCCACTTTAATCACTAGAGCTTTTTCCTTCATTTTATGAATAACAAACCTGAGACCATCTACTTTAGTAAACAAAGTAACTAAAAATTTTATACAGAAAATAAATTGACAACCTCGACTATCTAGAATGATTTCCATAAGGAAGAAAGCTAAAAAGGACTTTCACAAAGGCTAGGTAGGCACTTAAAACAATTCCACATTTCCAAAAGGAAAGCCTGGAAGACATTCTCACAGGATACTCAGTTCACTTAATATTCAGTTCCTAAAGTTCTGGATATGTGGATACTGGACAAAACCAAAAGCAAAGAAAGCATTTTAAAGAATAAGCAAGTAATAACCAGCTTCTAATGTGGAAGGGAAAAAAAAGGTATAAAAAGTAATCATGGCCAGGAGCGATGGCTCACACCTATAATCCCAGCACTTTGGGAGGCCAAGGCAGGTGGATCACGAGTTGGAAACCAGCCTGGCCAACATGGTGAAACCCCGTCTCTACTAAAAATACAAAAATTAGCCGGGCATGGTGGCGGGTGCCTGTAATCCCAGCTACTCGGGAGGCTGAGGCAGGAGAATGGTGTGAACCCGGGAGGTGTAGGTTGCAGTGAGCCGAGATCATGCCACTGCGCTCTAGCCTGGGTGACAGAACAAGACCTCGTCTCAGAAAAAAAAAAAAAGTAATCATAAGACCTCAAAAAGCAAAACCTGAGGCCTTAAAAAGTAAAAGAAAGACCTTCATCATACCCTTCTTATCCCTGTTATAAAGAATAAGATGTTCAGAGGCATGAACTCAAATGATCAATAAAGTGTTAAAGCATAATGAATACTCATGATTTTAAATGGCTAGGCAATATTCATGTAAAATGCTAAATACAGTAAATCACTAAATCAATATTTTCTTAATAAACAGCACAGTGAGTATGGTAGTCAGCCTCTAAGATGTCCCCCAATGACCCTTGTCTCCTGGAATTTATGCTTTCTACAATTCCCTCTCACACTGTACTAGGGTTGGTCACTAACAGACTACCAATACCAATATAAGTGATAGTATGTCACCTCCAAGAATAGGTTACAAGACACTGAAGCTTCCATCTTTATGACACTCTGATCTGTTAACTTGATCTGGAAACAGCTATATTGTGAACAGCACATATGATGAGAAACTGAAGCACTGTGCCAACTAAAGTAAAGCTGAAAGCAAATTCTGCAGTTCCAGTTAAATCTTCAGATACTGAAGCCCTGGCTGATAGCTTCACTGCAACCTCATGAGAGACCCTGAGCTAGAACCACCCAGCTAAGCTTCTCCTGAATGCCTGATTCTCAGAAATTGAGAGTGTGAGATAATAAATGTTTGTTTTAAGCTGATACTTTTGTGACACAGCAATAGATTACTAATACAATGATTTAGTTATTTTTAGCAAAATTGTTGACTTTTTGACATACACAAATAAAATGAAGGCAAAAAAACATTTATTGGGAGAAAATGTGGAGTAAAGAATTTGGCCTTGCCCAAAGAAAAGATCTGGCCTGCTGGGCTCACTCCTGTAATCCCAGCACTTTGGGAGGCCGAAGCAGGCGGATCACTTGAGGTCAGGAGTTCAAGACCAGCCTGGCCAACATGGTGAAACCCCGTCTCTACTAAAGTACAAAAATTAGGAGGGTGTGGTGGTGCGTGCCTGTAATCTCAGCTACTCGGGAGGCTGAGGCAGGAGAATCGCTTGAACCCAGGAGGCAGAGGTTGCAGTGAGCAGAGATCGCGCCATTGCACTCCAGTCTGGGCAACAGAGGGAGACTTTGTCTCAAAAAAAAAAAAAAGATCTGACCTTTGCCCATAGCTTCCTGGAGGTCATCCCTGGGCCCTGGGAATGTTATGCCTGATAGTAGCATCTTTGTTTGACTAGGGTCCTATGGTCATACTGGATAATCTAACTATGTGATAGAGAGTGAAGGCTGGACACACCCACATAGTCTTAGCTTAGGGCCTGGTCACACCCAAAAGAGCAACAATAGTCTCAGGCTGGGGGCTTTGAGTCAGTTGACTTGGAAACTGAAATCAGCCACGTGAGCAATTCAGTAGTCCACCCCTACATAATGGAACTCCCATAAAAATTACGAACACTGAGGCTTGAGTGGGCACCCGTTTTGCAACACTCCCTGCACGCTGTCACACACTGATGCCAGGAGAAGAACGTGGCCTGACTCCATTAAGAGAAAACAATAGAAGTTCCACATTTGGTACTTCTGGACTCTGGCCTATGCCCTTCTTCCCTTGGCTGATGTTAATTTATATCCTTCCCCTTTAAGAAAACAAAATAATAGCTTTCAGTGAGTTCTGTGAGTCCTAACAAATTATGAAACCTAAGGTCGTTTTGGGAACCCTGAGCTTGCAATTGGTGTCAGAAGTAAAGACAGTTTTAGGGACTGTCCCCTGAAACTTGGTAGTTGGCCCTAAAAGTCTCTCTCAAAAAAAGCTCATTTTCTTCTATCAATACTGTATGTCTACTGTGTTACGTTCTTAACATAGTACTTCCTCAAAAAAATTTCCCCATTTCACAGAAAACATAATTAAGTCTCAGAAAGGTCATGTATGTACAAGTCAAAGAATGAATTCAAATCCAAGGTTATCTGGCACCAAAGCCTGTATTTCTTCTATTATAACATGTACCAGTAACCAATTTTTTTTTTTTTTTTTTTTTTTTTTTTTTTTTTACTTAACATGCCTTCCCTCAGATTTCAGCAATTCATTTTTGTATCATTCTTTATTAAGAAAATGTCACCTCCAGTGCCAAGTGAGAAGGGCCATGACAGGGTTGATATAATTTAAGTTTTAGCTTTATAACTGGATAGTGTTGAGTATATTTCAATCATTCTGTGTTATCAAAGCATTTGAATCACAAGAATTACAGAAAAACTGTAATTCTCACCCAAAGAATTTCAACTATATAAATCAGTTTTGTGGCTATAATCTAAAACAAAAATAGACTGTAATTCAAAGAAAAGAATGACAACTATGTCATACCCAAATCAAGGGTAAGAGAATATGTATCAAAGAGATACAGATTTTTCTTCCACAATAAAATTTCACTTTGGGCAGCTACAGCATTTTTTTTCCTACATACCAAGTTAAATCTGCTGATAGAAAGCAGGTAGGATGTCATCAATTTGAGGCTACATTTTATATTTCTTATTTCAGCATTAAAACTAAGATACCCATTTAAACGTTAGTATAGGTAGGATCTCTACCAGATATGTAGAACAGATTCTCCACCCTCCACTTCCAGCAGACTAGGTAGTCTGGTGCAACTCTCATTTTAAGGTTACATTTCACACTTTTATCTGGTTACTATTTCAGATGTTTCAAAGACGAGCATCAGCTAGCCTGACTAATTGCATTATGTTCTGCGTACAGAAAACACTGTTAAAACTGACCCCTTGCAATGCCCAGAAGTAATTTTCCTCTTTAAACTGTATTTGGTTTTAAAATAGATTACTAGAATCGTGAGAGAGTAACCCACTTTCATCTTGTCTGAGAGAAAAGCATTAAACAGAAACGTAAGAAAATCTAATGACTCTAATATAAAAAGTAAGATACCAGATTTTTCTTATAGGCCTACACTAAGAAATTGGCTAGCTTTGTGAGTTAAATCCATTATAGCTTTGTGATTTAAATCCACTATAGGTTTACATTTTAAACCTATTTAAAATGTAAAGATTTCACACTAACCTTCAGGGCAAAGCAGTTCATGTTTAAAAACTGAAACATCGCCACACTGCCACAAGATTATAGATATTTCTCTGGTGAAGAACACATGACTAGCCATTATTACTTCATATCATCTCTCACTCCAGATTACTTGTTAGTAGAATAAAGCATGCTTACTGCACAACCATTTTCTCTATTGTAGTTGCTTATGTTAATATATCATAAGGAGAAAAAAAAATTTTCAAAATTCTAAACAGATTCCAGACCCAAACTAACAACTTATATAATCTCTCAGAAACAATACGTCAATATGCCTTTATGTTCATGGATTAGAATGACTTTCTGATTTGTCAATTAAGCTGAAACACTTTGAGGATAAAAGGAAAAATTAACCAATTAGAATAAATAGATAATAAGGTATAAAGTGGGACTGTCTGTACCTGGCAAAATGGAACACATGGTTACCCTACCAAAGATCTATTCGTAAGAGGCAATCCTTAGGAGAAATCAAATATCAAGTTTATCTAAGAGATAAAATAGGGTGATATTTAACCACTGTGTATCTCAATTTCTTTACCTGTAAAATGAATATATTACCCTCTCACCTACTTTAAAATACTTCACTGAGATAATACAGTCACTGTGAAATACTAAATATGTTGCAAATGCAGCACATATTTTACCCCTAATGAAAACTATTATTAACTAGAGAGCTTTTCTTTAAAAACCTTTAGGAAATCCAGAAATAAACTCTTTGAGGACTCATATATAAAGGCAAAGTTTATTTTACATGTGCATATACACATATATATTACACATCCTCATCATTTTTATCATATCCTTTTTCTATTAATTATCACAGCCTTTTCTTTTAAAACCTTCTACGTAAAATATGTGATTTTTTTAAATCGTGGCAAAAGAAAATCAGGAACTGCTGACAAATATTAAAAGACACAAGTTAAGCTATTTTAAACACAGACAATTCATTTACTATCTTGATTCAGAGCTAATAAAAGCAATAATCTCCTCTGGAGTTCTCTGTATGAAATAGAAGAGTAGGGCTAGGCACGGTGGCTCACGCCTGTAATCCCAGCACTTTGAGAGGCCGAAGCGGGCGGATCACGAGGTCAGAAGATCAAGACTATCCTGTCTAACACAGTGAAACCCCATTTCTATGAAAAATACAAAAAATTAGCCAGGCGTGGTGGCGGGCACCTGTAGTCCCAACTACTCAGGAGGCAGAGGCAGGAGAATGGCATGAACCCAGGAGGCGGAGCTTGCAGTAAGCCAAGACTGCGCCACTGCACTCCAGCCTGGGCGACAGAGCGAGACTCCATCTCAAAAAAAAAAAAAGAAATAGAAGAGTGACTTCAGCACTGCAACCATAGGTGGTTATATCACTGCAATTCCATATTACAATAGCAATGGCAACGATATATCCTAATGTGACTAGATTGCCTACCACACTGAGAATATCTGGCGGGGTCAATATCAACTAATATTAAAATATACTACACACTCAAAAAAGTGTTAATACAGTTCCAACAAGTTTTTAATAACCTAAAAGCATGTTCCTTGAAGCAAGAAGTAGTACAATCTGGCAGGGTGCGGTGGCTCACACCTGTAATCCCAGCACTTTTGGGAGGCCGCGGCAGGCAGATTAACCGAGGTAGGCAGATTAACCGAGGTCAGGAGTTCGAAACCAGCCTGGCCAACATGGTGAAACCCCATCTCTACTAAAAATACAAAAATTAGCTGGGCGTGGTGGTGTGTACCTGTAATCCCAGCTACTCGGGAGGCTGAGGCAGGAGAATCACCTGAACCCGTGAGGCAGAGTTTGCAGTAAGCCGAGATCACACCACTACACTCCAGCCTGGGTGACAGAGTGGGACTCCATCTCAAAAAAGTAGTACAATCTATTTCATGTGTATTCTCTGATAGGCACCTAATATTATGCAAATACACAACAGAAACTCAGAAACACTTAACTAATTGCCATACTTACTTACACTGATTAAAATGAGAAATATATACTTGGAGGAACTAAAGTTGGAGAGGAAGAAAAATGCAAATGCTTATATTACGACCTTAGAATTACAGGTAAATTTTCTTAGTTCCTTTGATATAGTTCTAATATTCTAATAATTAAAAGATGTGAAATCACATTAACTCCACAAAAACACTTAATAAAAGCACTACTATAGTAATAATGGCAATTGCTAAAATTTATTATTTACTCTGTATTAGCATGGTAAATAATCATGGATACAAACAAAAAACATACAATTCTTTTCTGTGAGAAGTTCATTGACTTTTCTCAATAAATTGGTAGAATACTCAAATACACTGATACTGGGCCGTGTGTGAACTTCTCAGAGCAATTTCTGACTATTTCACTATATTCTGGGATCTCCTACAGGACCTTTTATTATTACGGGGATTATTTAGAGGACTTTTTGAGACCCTTTCCATTTCTATGATGCTATATTAATACTAACTAACCCTCAGATTCCATGGATGACTTCTTAAAGCTGGGTCTATCCAATATTCCAAAGAGGAAAATCTATCAAGCCTATTAAAGAATATGTTTCATAAAGCAATGGCTCCCATACCTCGTAGAGGATGAGAACCAAGGAACTTTTTAAAAATCAGGATTTCCAAACTCCAAATCAGGATCTCCAGAGTTAAGATCTAGGTATCTGGATTTTTTTTTTTTTTTTTTTTTGGATGGTGTCTCACTCTGTTGCCCAGGCTGGAGTGCAGTGGTGTGATCTCGGCTCACCGCAAACTCCGTCTCCGGGTTCAAGCAATTCTCCTGTCTCCGTCTCCCAAGTACCTGGGACTACAGGTGTGCGTCACCATGCCCTGCTAATTTCTGTATTTTTAGTAAAGACAGGGTTTCACCACATTGGCCAGGCTGATGTCAAACTCCTGATCTCAAGTGATCCACCCGCCTTGGCCTTCCCAAGTGCTGGGATTATAGGCATGAGCCACTGCAGCTGGACTAGATACCTGGATTTTTTAAAACTCACAAGTCTAATGATCAGCCAGGTTTGGTAACCACTGCCATAAAAAATGGCAATTTTGAAAATATAGACAAGTTGGCTTCACGATTCTAGATGCTTATTTTATGGAGCTGATAGGCTGATACAATAATACAATACTATTAATTTCTGAATATGGTAGAAATTGTATAAAAATAGGGCTTCAAAGTAAACATCTGTTAGCTGATTTTATTCATAGGGTTTTTAAGTAACACTGTAAAAAATGTTTCTAATGAGAAATTAATATACTAGTTAAAATCTCTTTGTATTTGAAGCAAACTTCATGGTTGTTTAATAAGTTATCTTAGCAAAAAGCTTCACTAAAGAAGTGCTATTCTGAAGTACTTTTATTAAATTATTCACAAAAATAAGTAATTCATTCCTCGAGAAATTTCTTTGCCAATCATAATAGATTTTAAAACTAGAAGGAATCTTTGTGACAATCCAATCCCATGATTTTTTGTTAACGGAAGACAAAGCTAGAAAGGTTTAAGTAATTTGCTCAGGGTCACACAATTGTTCAGTAGCAGGGCCAGGACTACATACCAAATCTTCTACAAGTAATTTTTTTTAATTAAACAATTAAAACATAAACTTTATAATTTTTCAAGATGTTTACAGAAACATTATACATAAATAATTTATCTCTGTGATTGTAGTCTGACTTTTCTTGTTTCTGCTCACTTATTTTCTAATTTGTCCAAATAATTACATATTAATTGACAATATAAGAAAGTTTTTAAAAAATGAAGTCTTACCATTTCATCTGGTACTCCATGGCGATCAAACTTGTAAAATGATGCTACATGAGTAATAATCCACCAACTAAAACCTAATGGATCCCTGGACTGGATTACAGGCATAGAGGATCTTCTTTGGTCACTTGATTTTTCAAGCAGTGTTTTAAGTAGTTTATTCAACCAGTTCCAAAATGACTATAGAAACAGAAGTAATTTGATTCCATTAAGACAGTTTCAATAACCTTTGATTTCGTGGTTTTTCTCTATTTTTATAATGAAGCATATATACAAAAGACAAAACACATATATAAAACTGAAATAATAAAAATACCCAGGTTAAGAATCAGAACATAACTAGTACTTTAGAAGTACCTTACAGGTCACCACATCTTCCTCCTCCATCCAGTAGTTAACAATTTTGCTGACTTTCATGATAAATCATTTCCTTGCTTTTTTGTTTTGCCACACAGGTATACCAGCCTATATTATATATTGTGTGGCTTCATCTGTATTTTGTTTTTTTTAAATGCATGTCTGTATTCTCAAGCGGCTTGTTTCTAATTCTTTTGTAACTTGCTTCTTTGGTCAATGCTGCGTTTCTGATGAACTCATCTATATTAATGAAAACTGCCATAGCTTATTGCAATATTCCAGTATATGACTATATGATAAAACATTTATTCAATCTACTATTGCAGAACATTTAGTGAGTTTTAGGTTTTTCTAGGTATTTCATGTAAATGTTCAAGTTATTAGACATAAAGTTGTCGACAGTATCTCTTAACCTTTCTAATGTATACAGAAACTGAAGTCATGTTCCTTTTTATATTTCTAGTATTGAGTATTTTTGTAACCATCGTAAGTAACATTGGCCAATTTTAGGTATCAATTTGAGGAACCAACTTTTGCTCATTTTATCCTTTTCATTGTTTTAATTTCATAATTTTTTGTTATTTTTATAATTTCATTCCTTTTACCTCCTTTGGATTTACTATGAAGGGCTTATTGCTAACATCTTGAGATAAATTATTAGTTCATTTGCAATCTTTCTTTTTTCCTGTATTTGCATATACAGTTACAAATTTCCCTCTAATTATAACTTTTAGCTGTAGTCCCAAAACTTTAGTTTACAGAATGTTATTTACTTTAGAATATTTTCTAATTTCCATCATCTATTCTTTAACTTATGAGTTATTTAGAAATATATTTCATTATTTCTATGCATGTGTATTTCTCCTTGAAAATCTGTCCATTTTAAATTGCTACGGTTAACACCATGTTATTAGCCACATGCAAATTTAAATTTATCCCTGATAAAGTAAACCTTTCATCACTATAAAACAACTTAATGCTTTTTTGTTTTAAAGTCAAAATTTTTTCAATATTTGTTTAATACGTCACTTTCTTGTATCTTTTCTATCAATTTTGAACCTTGATATATTCTGTTTTAGAATGTATCCTGACAATATGTCTTTTAAATGGAGCTTTTAGTAGTACCATTGCAGGTAATATAATGACTAATATATTTAGTTTTAAATCTACAATCTTATTCCATATTTCTATTTGTATACCTACTGTATCCATCAACACCTCCTTCTCTGGGGTTGAATACTAATTTTTTCCTCCTCTACCTGCTTGGAAGTTAAAAAGTCTACTTTTCTTCTTTCAGTGATGATCTTAGAAATAAACAGTATACATCCAAATGTCTTGGTAAATTAACATAGACCTTTCTCTTAGAGCAAACAAGAACCTTAAAAGACTAGCTCATTTATGTCCTACTCACTTTAGATGGTACTATTACTATGTGCTTTAGCCGTTTTTTAATTCCAAAAAATTATATTACTGATTTATACAAAACATGTACCACTTTCTTTGCTCTTTATTCCTTCTACATGTCAGAATTCCCATTTTGGCATCACCATTCTTCTGCCTAAATATCCTTCAGGATTCTCTTCAATTTTGCTTCAATGAAAATAGCTTTATTTTACCTCACTTTTTAAAGATATTAATAGGTAAAGAATTTTAGGTTGACAAATATTGTTTTGATACAATAAGGATATCATTCCCACTGGCCTCCATTGTTGTTGAAAAGTCAGCTGTCCAATTGTCACTCTTTTAGTGGTACTATATTGGCCAGCTGTGGCAGCTCACACCTGTAATCATAGCACTTTGGGAGGGCAAGGCAGAAGGACTGCTTGAGGTCAGGTGTTCGAGACCAACCTGGGCGGACCAGTGAGACACTGTCTCTACAAAAAATAAATTAGCCAGGTGTGGTGGCATGTGCTTGTACTCCCAGCTACTAAGGAGTCTGAGACAGGAGGATCACTTGAGTTCAACAGGTTGAGGCTGCAGTGAGCTGTGACCACTCCAGACTGGGTGACACAGTGAGACCTTCTCTCTTAAAAAAATAAATAAAATAAAGTAACACATTTTTCTGTAAGATGCTTTAAATTTCTTCTCTTTGTCTTTGGTCTTCTGTGATTCCACTGTGATGTTATCTGGGTGTGTTTTTTCTTTTTATTTACCCTATGTGGGTGCACTGAATTTATCTGATTAGCTTTCACTAACATTTGAAAATTTTCAAGTCATTTTTTCTTCAAATATTTTTGTTGTTCCACTTCCTTTTTAACTATAGTTAGAAGTATATCAGACATCCTCTCTATTCTTAATGTCTCTTAACCACTCTTTCATGTTTTCCATCTTTTGTTATATTACGCATAACAGATCTTATTCAAAATTAGCCTACTATACCATTATGCAGCAATCATAAGATGCATTTAGCTATCACATCATTTAATGTTTCTTCAGCTTACTTTAATCTTTAAGCGTTCCTCAGACTACACCACTCATAACCTTGATATTTTTAGAGTATACCAGTTTTTCAGGTTTGTCTGACATTACACATTTTATTCTTTTTTGTGGGGGGAGAAGGTCTCACTCTGTTGCCCAGGCTACAGGGCACTGGTGCAAAATTCTGGGCTCAAGTGATCATCCCACCTCAGCCTCCCAAGTAGCTGGGACCACAGGCATGCCACCACCACACATAGGTAATCTTGTTTATTTTTTGTAAAGATTACGTCTCTATGTTGCCCAGTCTTGAACTCCTGGACTCAAGCAATCCTCTCACCTAGGACTCCCAAAGTGCTGGGGTTACAGGCATGAGCCACCACACCTGGTCTATTTTTGTTCTTTCAAGGCATCATATTGATGGTACATGATATCAATCTGTCCTATTACTAGTTAACTTTGATTGCTTGGTTAAGGTAGTACCTGCCACATTTTCTGTACTATAAAGTTATTATTTTCCCTTTTATAATTGATAAATATTATGTAAAGATCTTAGCAAACTATGTAAATGTGCTGTTTTTCATCAGTTTTGTCCACTACTTTAAGCATCCATTGAGGATTCTTGCCTGAAACAATTACCATGGAGGTTGTCAAATGGTGATTTTCTAATTCCATCATGACTCTACATCTATTAGGAAGAGCTTCCCTTTTCCCAATTTGTTTATATCAGTAGGGACTCACAGATTCCTAGTGAACAGATTACAATCCCTTACTATTTTGTAGCTCAACAGCAATGGAGGCCAGTGGGATGATATCCTTATTGTATCAAAACAGTATTTGTCAACCTAAAATTCTTTACCTATTAATATCTTTAAAAAGTGAGGTAAAATAAAGCTATTTTAGCCTATAGACCTTAATGCTGACTCTCATGTCCTTCTGACATGTACTCATCATTTTTTGAGCACTTCCTTAGTTTCTGGTACAAGATGTTTCAGGCTCATGTTTACTTTCCATGCTTCATCCTGTAATCAGCCATTTGTTCAAAGACTCGTTTCCTTTCACTACAGAATGGTTATTTTGAAACTAAGATATAGCTGCAATGTGTATATTGTTACTCAGTATCATTGCTTGTAAGCCCACCCAGTGAAAAAGGTAGGAAATGGAGGTATGCACACACACACATATACATTTATATATAGTCCTATATATTAAAAAGAAGTATTGCATACTATAACAAATTCTAATCCAACATAATGTGCTTCATGCTGGCTTTCCTTCTTTCCATATGTGTAACTCAATTCCCCAACACAGACAAACCTGACTCCAATTACCCACAATGTATTTATTAATTTGTCCAGGCCAAGAATACAAATATAATAGATTTAAAATTGCTAATCCTCAAATAACAATGTAAAAAACAAATCTCCTAAGTATTTACAATTCTTTATGATTGTCTTTAGCCTTATAGTATAGTGTCAAAATAGTACATTCTTAAGTTACCTGGGTTAATATTGCCAATCCCCTCAAAGAGTGTTATTCATTTAAAATACATTTAAGTTCAGTTGTTTCTGTTATATTCCATTGAGTGCACCTTTCATACAGATTGATTTAATTTTAGGGCATGTGGAACATTAACATGATTCTAAAGTCAGAACTACCCAAATAATTACATCAAACCCTTCCACTCCATTTTCACCCACCCATCTTCATTTTTACCCACCAATCTCAATAGTTTGTCTTTCCAGTATTTATTTGTGCACAATTGAACACATATATATACACACACACACACATTGCCTTTTTCCTAATTTCTTATACAAAAGGTAACATCATCCTATAGTTTTGAACTTTATTTGTATCATTTAACAATACATTCTGCAACTCACTCCGTATCAGTTCAGATATCTTCCTCATTCTATTGTACAACTATAAATAGAATGGTTAATTTTATGTGTCAACTTGAACAGGCCACAGGATGCCAAGATATTTGGTTAAATATTATTCTGGGTGTGTCTATAAAGGTTTTCTCGTTGAGAGTTACATTTTAATTGGTAGGCTGAGTAAAGAGATGGCCCTCTCTAATATGGGTGGGTGCCATCCAATCAATTAGTGGCCTGAATACAACAAAAAGTCCTCCAAGGGTAGAGAAGACTCCCTGTGCTTCATACTGAAACACTGTTCTTTTCCTGCCTTCAGACTTGGACTCAGACTGGAAATTACACCATTGGCTTTCCTGGTTTGCAGACCTTTGGACTGAGACTGGAAACTATACCATCAGCTCCTCTGGGTCTTCAGCTTGCCAACCTCAGATTTAGGACTTCTTAGCCTCCATAACTCTGCGAGCCAATTCATTATAATAAATCTTATATATATATATATCTATATATCCTATTGGCTGTTTCTCTGGAGAACACACACGAATACAGAATAATACTTCAGAGTACAGATATACCATGGTTTGTTCAACTACTCTTTTATATATAAGAATTTAGTTTCTACTATACCATTATAAAAACAATACTGCAATAAATAAACGTATGCATATGCATTTTAATTTTGGAGGGTACACATTTAGAGTAAATTCCTGGAGGTGGGATTGCTAGGGTCAAAGTTACAAAATCCTTGGCTCACACTTTTTCATTGAGTCATTTTAAATGCTGCATTGAGGCCTTGTTTTAAGTTGACTTTGCAAGTCTAGTGCCAATAAAATTATTTTGCTCTTGTAAGTTGTTTGGTCTTTGTGCCTAGAGGACTTGGAGATTTTTTCCTTTATGTTTAAAGTGAAACAGTTTTAGTAAGACTTGTCTTCGGGTGGATTGCTTGGGGTTAATCTTTCAAATTATCCAGTAGACCCTTTCAATACGTAGATTTAGATCTTTTATTTCTGGGAAGTTTCCTTTGATTATAGTTTTTAATATTAGCTATATCACACTGTTTTCTTCTCTAGGGATTGCATTTATATGTACAGTTATTTCCTCCTTGCCTACCTTCCATCTCAACCATTTTCTCACTCTCTTCATATTTATCTCATTTTTATTCCCTTAGTTGTTTTCAACCTTTCTTCTATGCCCCTTATTAAATTTTCATTTAAGTCTATTCTCCCTCAGTCATGTTGTAATTTAGTCAATACGGATATAATTTTCCTCTTCCTATTTCTTTCCTGCATTGAATGTATTCTTTCCATCCATCCCTGGTTTTCTGTCCATTTGTTTTTAACATTTGAGTATCTTATTCAAGGTGTTTTTCTATACTCCCAGAGGCAGTCTGAACAGACAAACTAATTCAATCTACAGTGTTGTCATTTTCTTCTGTTTTATGGTTGTTTCTGGGGGAGAGGGTACCATCAACTAAAGTGTTATCAAATCTGTTTTCTTCTAGTAACTTTATAATGGTCTAGTTTCATTCCATTCATTTTGTAGATTAAGATTAGCTTAAAAGATTCTTAATTCAGGGTTACCTTCTTTTGACAATGCACCAAAGTCCCATTTCTTTACTGAATTTCCTTTCCTTTTCTTTCTTCTTTTTTTTTGGTGGTGGGAGAGGGTATGAGTCCTTTGATTTATTCTTTTTTTGGTGGTGGTGTTTTAAGACCCTAAATTTTCTGCTTTCTCTTCTGGTGCCCTTCACCACCCAATCACCAATGGGTACCATGATTCATTTTTGCCTTCTACAGAAACTCCATGTCATGTGGACACTTTTATGTTTCTTTCTTATCAGTTCTCCGATCTACAAGAAAACTTTTTCAGTATCTTCACATTCTGGCAATGATTTTAAAGCAGTTTTATAACCACTGTTAGTTCTCTTCTCAGAGTAGTTTTTCTCAGACTGCCCTGCCTTGCTAGAAAGGCTCGTGGTAAGAGCTTTAGAGGTTTTCTGTTTTCAAAACTGACAATACTAAGCACTCCCATTTGCAGTTATATAATATGTATGTTTTTGTATACAGCTGACGTTTGAACAACACGGGTTTGAAATGCATGGGTGCACTTATACATGGATTTTCTTCCATCTCTACCACCCCTAAGACAGCAACACCAACCCCTCCTCTTCTTCCTCCTCCTCCTTAGCCTACTCAACATGAAGATGAGGATGAAGACCTTTATGGTGACCTACTTCCACTTAATTAATGAGAAGTAAATATATATTCTCTTATGGTTTTCTTAACATTTATTTTCTCTAGTTTATCATGTATATAATACATACAACATACAAAATACATGTTAATTGTTTCTTTATGTTATGGGTAAGGATTGCAGTCAATAGTAGGCCACCAATGGTTTTTTGGGGAAGTCAAAAGTTACATGCAGTTTTCTGACTGCATGTTGGGGGGAAGGTCAGCATCCCTAACTCCCACATTGTTCAAGAGTCAACAGTAGATATATTTGATTTTGCTGTTCTATATTTTGTTGGAAGGTTATGTAGGGAGATGTGGGTTTAGGCATCCATCCATTTTTCTTGGCTACCCAGAATTCAATGCCTTGAAATTTTTTTTTCTTTTTTCAAGAGAGGGTCTTGCTTTGTCATCCAGGCTGGAGTGCAGTGGCACAATCTTGGCTCACTGTATCCTCGATAACCTGGGCTCAATGGTTTGAAATTTTTAATAAAATCTAGGTAACATGAACTCAGTCTGTAAACCCACATAAGGGCTAGAATACAACAAAAAACACACAGACGCAATTTTAAACTTCTGAAAAGCACCACAGTTAAAGACAGTCAGTTTTCCTTACAAATCTAGTTGAGTTTCTACTTCATCTTTCTGAGTGCCCAGTTTTATGGATAATTGGTGTAGTTGTAGGCTACCAACTTGATAAACTCTGAACTTTATCTTCTATTCTTGTACCCCTTAATGCCTGAAAGCCAAAGTTCAAATTTACACAATTCAGCAACTGCCTCTAGGTTATGAAAATAAATTTTTTTACTCAATAAACAAAAATATATTAAGTTTACACTTATTTGATGCTAAAATAATAATTCAAAATAAATACAGTACTTGCAAACCTACAAAAATAGAGTTGTTATTAAAAAAAGATAGCAGGCCAGGCACGGTGGCTCATGCCTGTAATCCTAGCACTTTGGGAGGCCAAGGCAGGCAGATCACTTGAGGTCAGGAGTTCAAGACCAGCCTGGGCAACATGGTAAAACCCCATCTCTACCAAAAATACAAAAATTAGCTGGCCACGGTGGTGCATGCCTATAATCCTAGCTACTCAGGATGCTAAGGCACGAGAATTGCTTGAACTGGGAGGCGGAGATTGCAGTGAGCCGAGATCATGCCAAGGTGGAGGCTGCAGTGAGCACTCTAGCCTGAGCAACAGAGCAAGACTGTCTCAAAAAAAAAAAAAAAAAAAAGATAGCAGCACCCAAACCCCAAATTACAGAAAACTGGAAAATTTTAAAATCCATGAAAAATCAAAAGTACCCTTTCATATAACATAAACCATTTTTAATACCGTTTTACAACAGACTGTTTTACTTACTTCTGCCTAGGGATACTTCTCTTTTTCAATAACCTACAGCACTTGAAATAAAATAAAGCCCTGTTCTAAAGACATGACTGAAAATGAAGTGAAAGTTTCTCATCTTCCCTTTTCTGCTTCTCTTCCTCCCTCCTTGAAATTGCTATAAAATTGAGTAATAGAAACCTGTTTTATTTCTCCACAAATCTTCTAAATCTGCCGTATTTCCTGACTAAAATGTTTTCTAGGTTACTAATGGGTAGTAAATACCTTAGTCTAAAAGATTTCTGATAGAACAACAACAACAAAACTTGAAAAAAAGTAAGGGTTGAACCTTGTACTGCTCTTAGATTTTTCATATTACTAACTTGGGGTTAAAAATAATTAGGGTTAAAAATAAAGTAGATATTCAGTACTCAGTTATTGCTCTATTGGTGGTTATTATTGCCTTACTATAAAAAAGGAAGTTAAGATTTTTCTCAGTCAAAACCATTGGATTAAATCAATATAAAGGTTAGTAACAATAACTAACACATCAATTTTCCAACTTACTTCTGAGACAAACCATTTACTTCTGTGGTCTAGAAGATGAATAAGTAGAACCCATAATTCTTTAATGCATAAACATGGACACTGGTCACTCATTAATGATTCAGAAGACCTAACCTATAGAAAATAACCAAAATGTGTTATATTTATAAGACAGCAGCAGAATTTTAAATGCCATATATCTTTCAAATACTTTTAAAAGAATGATTTAGATGACTAAGAATTTATTCTCAATTAGACAAAATTATTTACTGAAAATGTGCAATTTCATTTAACTTTTAAGACAAATTTCCATTTTAAAACAAAAAGTACAGATTAATTTGATTTCAACTTAAAAAAAAATTTTAATCATCTAGTGCCGTGGTCAGCAAACTTTCTCTTTTTTTTTTTTTTTTCTTTTTTTGAGACGGAGTCTCGCTCTGTCACCCAGGCTGGAGTGCAGTGGAGCGATCTTGGCTCACTGCAAGCTCCGCCTCCCAGGTTCACGCCATTCTCCCGCCTCAGCCTCCCAAGTAGCTGGGACTACAGGCGCCCACCACCACGCCCGGCTAATTTTTTGTACTTTTAGTAGAGACAGGGTTTCACCGTGTTAGCCAGGATGGTCTCGATCTCCTGACCTCGTGATACACCCGCCTCGGCCTCCCAAAGTGCTGGGATTACAGGCGTGAGCCACCTCGCCCAGCCAGCAAACTTTTTCTATAAAGGGCCAGATAGGACATATTTAAGAGTTTGTTGTCAATACAGTCTCTGTCGCAACTACTGAACTCTGCCATTTCAGTACAACAGCCGCAGATACCTGGTAAGAGAAATGGACTGGGTTATATCCCAGTAAAACTATATTTACAAAAATAGGTAATGGGCTAGATTAGACCTCATGGCTAGTTTGCTTATTTTGCCCTGAGTCATCTACAACAAAAGACTTCTAATGAAAAGATTAGAAAATAAATTTTGATTCACTGTAAACAGAGTAAAAATTTTGTAAGACAGAATGAATACAGTTATTAGGGATTTATAAAGATTCAGTAATTTCTAAATTATCTACCTTTTTTTAACAAAAAAATCCTCAACAGCCCTAGATAATGCACAGAATGTACACTATATTTGCAAATATAGCTAGGCTTCTTAAATTCATAATGTATGCAATATTTTACGTAAGTTATGTACACATTTCTAACCTAATACAAAGTTAAAAAAAAAAGTATTAGGATGTTACTAGAAATCCTAGCCACAGCAATTATGCAAAAGAAATAAAAGGCATATAAACAGAAAGAAATAAGTTAAAATTGTTGCTGTTTGTAGATAACATGATCTTATATATAGAAACCTCTAAAGACATCACCAAAAATTATTTGAATAAATAAATGCAGTAAAGTTGCAGGATACAAAAATCAACATACAAAATACCATAGCATTTCTATACAATAACAACAAACTATCCAAAAAAGAAATCAATAAAACAATCCCATATATAGTATATACCTACAAAAATAAAAATACTTAGGGATAAATTTAACCAAAGAGTGAAAGGCCTATACACTGAAAAATAAAAAACACTGATGAAAGAAACTGAATACAACACAAATAAGTAGAAAAAATATCTTGTGGTCATGGATTGGAAGAAATATTGTTAAAATGTCCATACTACCCAAAGTGACCTACAGATTCAATGAAATCCCTACCAAAATATTTAATGACACTTTTTTACAGAAATAGAAAAAACAATCCTAAAATTGGTAGGAAATCACAAAAGGTCCTGAATAGACCCAGCAATCTTTAGCAAAAAAGAACAAAGCTCGAGGCATGACACTACCTGACTTCAAAATATACTACAAAGCTACAGTAATCAAAACAGTGTGCTGCTAGCACACAGACACAGAACAAAACAGAACAATTGATTTTTGACAATGATGAAAAGAGCATGACACGGGGAAAGGACAGCTTCTTCAATAAACAGGTTGGGACAACTGGATATCCACACACAGAATGAATTTAGGCCCTTGTTTCACACCATACAGAAAAATCAACTCAAAATAAATTAAAGACTTAAATGTAAGACCTGAAACTATAAAACTAGAAGAAAACATAGGGGAAAAGCTATATGACAATGGTCTGGTAA
The DNA here is from genome assembly GCF_028858775.2 of Pan troglodytes. Taxonomy (NCBI): domain Eukaryota; kingdom Metazoa; phylum Chordata; class Mammalia; order Primates; family Hominidae; genus Pan; species Pan troglodytes. The sequence goes on from NC_072403.2 coordinate 109,206,755, forward strand.
ATGATTTCTTGGATATGACCCCAAAAAGCACAAGCCATGAAAATGAAAACTGACAGATGGGATTATATCAAAATAAAAAGGAAATATCTGCAAAGCAAAGGAAAAAAAATCAACGGAATGAAGGGAAAATCTCGAGAATGGAAGAAAATATTTGCAAACCATACATCTGATAAGGGGTTAGTATTTTAAATATATAAGGAACACAAACAACTCAATAGCAAGAAAAAAACCCAATTACAAAATTGGCAAAAAATATAAACAGACGTTTTCTTTTTTTTTTTTTTTTGAGGCAGAGTCTCTCTCTGTTGCCAGGCTGGAGTGCAGTGGCACAATATCGGCACACTGCAACCTGCACCTCCCAGGTTCAAGCAATTCTCCCACCTCAGCCTCCCAAGTAGCTGGGACTACAGGCACGCACCACCATGCCCGGCTAATTTTTTGTATTTTTAGTAGAGACGGGTTTCACCATGTTAACCAGGATGGTCTCGATCTCCTGACCTTGTGATCTGCCTGCCTCAGCCTCCCAAAGTGCTGGGATTACAGGCATGAGCCACCGTGCCTAGCTGACATTTCTTAAAAGAAGACATACAAATGGGCAAGCAGTACATGAAAAATGCTCGTCACTACTCATCATGGAAATGCAAATTAAAACTTGATATCACCTCAAACCTGTTATAATGGCTATTACCAAAAAGACAAAAGATAATAAGCGCCAGAGAGGAAGTGGTGAAAAGAAAACCCTTGCACAGTTTGGTGAGAATGTAAATTGGTACAGCCATCATGTAATACAGTATGCAAATTCCTCACAAAATTAAATATAGAACTACCACATGATCCAGCAATCCTACTAGGTATATTTGCAAAGAAAATGAAATTAGTATGTTTAAGAGATATCTGCATTCCCATGTTCACTGCAGCATTATTTATAAGAGCCAAGACATGGAATCAACCAAATTGTCCATCAACAGATGAATGCATAAAGAAAATGTGGTTTATATACACAATGGAATACAGTCATGTGTCACTTAACAGCAGGACATGTTCTGAGAAGCACGTCTTTAGGCTAACATGATTTATTGTACTTAAACTTTTTCAGCCTACTACTGCACACCTAGGCTATGTGGTATAGCCACCTTGTATATGTGGTCTGTCACTGACTAAAACTTTGTTACACAGTGTATGACCCTACTGTTCAGCCTTGAGAAGATGGAAATGCTGTCATTTGCAACAATATGGATGAACCTGGAGGACATTAAATTAAGTGAAATAAGCCAGGCACAGAAAGACAAGTAACACATAATCTCACTTATATGTGGAATCTAAAAAAGCTGAACTCATAGAAGCAGAGTAGGATGATCCTTACCAAGGGCTGTGAGGAGGATTAGGAGGGAGGCGGGGTAGATGTTGATCAAAGCATATAAAATTTCAGTTAGATAAGAGGAATAAGCTCAACATGATGACTACAGTTAAAAACAATGTACTATATTGTATTCTTGAAAATCACTAGAAGCACAGATTTTAAGTGTTCTCACACAAAAAATAAGAATGTGAGATAATACATATGCTAATTAGCTATATTTAGCCATTCTACACTGTATACACATATCAAAACATGATGTATATGATAAATATATATAATTTTGTCAATTATCAAAAATAAATAAATATTTAAAAGTTATTCTATCATATCTGGTTAATCCACTAATACACATACACACTAAACTGTAAAAATATTGATAATGCATAAAAAAATCTAAATTTTGAAAAATTATAAAACTCCTTTTCCCTCAATCTTGATTTCCCAAAAACAGTCTTTACACTTGTAATCTAAAATAACAGATAATACTCTATAAACATTTATACTACTTAAAAATAAACATGTTCTGTAGCACCTTTAAATCACTGTCTCCATTAAACACTCTATGATAAACATAATTTAATAAAAACACATAATTTTACCCAGATTCGAGACCTTTTATGAAAACAAGCAAGAAAATCCTCTCTTAAAATGTGTAAAGTAACTTTAAGTAAGCATTTATTTTATTATTACACAAAAGTAATACAATACATTATTAAAGAGCTGGCCTCTACTATTTGGATAGAAATTAGGCTTCCAGTGATTTCGGTAAACATCATTTTTATTTATTTATTTTTGTCAAAATAGAAAAGGCGATTTTTCTTAAAAAAAAAAAAAAGAAAAAAAGAAAAGCTCTAAAATACCAATTCCAGCCTCTTTTAGATGTTTAAATAAAAATTGTTTTCCCTTTCAGCTCCCAGATAATAGCAACTAAATATAAAATTAGAACATATAAAGCATTTTAGTTTAAATTCTTACAGGTTAAACGACATGCATTAAGGAATGAATACTGTCTTTAAGTCTCAAAAATACAAACTCTTAAAGCATTACCTTGTCGTACCTGTTGAGTGACAGGCTTATTAAATCACAAAGGAGAGTTTCACAATGTTCTTCAAATAGGCTGATGTTGGTTAAATTGTCACTTGCCAGATTCATAAACTGATGACCATATACAACTTGTTCTGAAAATGTAATAAAAATAGTTTTAAAATACAGATTTTACTAAGTCAGAAAGGAAAAAGTGACTGTACATCTTTAAATTATAACAAAACTAAAACATACAGTTTTTAATTTTTTTTGCAAATAAAATTTGAATTTGAGGACAACCTTCTCACATGAGCACTGATAAACGTTATCTTCAAAAGTTTCTTTTTTTTTTTTTTTGAGGCGAGGTCTCTGTCACCCAGGCTGGAGTGCAGTGACGCGATCTCAGATAACTGCAAGCTCCGCCTCCCAGGTTCAGGCCATCCTCCCGCCTCAGCCTCCCAAGTAGCTGGGGCTATAGGCGCCCGCCACCTCACCTGGCTAATTCTGTTTTTGTATTTTTAGTAGAGACGGGGTTTCACTGTGTTAGCCAGGATGGTCTCAATCTCCTGACCTTATGATCTGCCCACCTTGGCCTCCCAAAGTGCTGGGATTACAGGCGTGAGCCACCACGTCCAGCCCAAAAGTTTCTAATTCTTCCAAGTAACATCTAATAAACTTCTCTTTTCCTAATAAGTCTATCTTTAAGAAGCATTAATGCAACACAACTTAAAAAAAAAAAGAGAACAACATAAAATCTTCATCCACATTTCTAACCAACAAAGCCTTTAAAACATTATTTTTTTAACAAATACTGATAAACTGATCCCATGCAATTGTTTTATGGCATAAAATAGGGCAAACCAAGGTAATAGATAACCAAAATTTATACTTATCAGAATAAGTCCACTTATTACTCTAAGAATATATTAATGTGAAATACAGAGTCCACATGAGAGAGGAAATTATATACTGGTGTACATCTTTGTATGTTGCTGTGTATGAATATATCTAAGTATATACATATATAGACATATATATGTAAGTATATACATATATAGACATATATATGTATGTATTTATTAACAGAAAAGCAGGTGTAGGAGTAATAGACATCTTTACAACCTAACTGACAGGTTGCCAATGGAACTTAAAAATGCCAAAGAGCAACATCAAGAAATAAATGGGCAACATATCCACAAAGATAAAAGATATTTATCCATAATATGTATAAACTCCTACTAAAAAAAGAGGAAAATTTGCAAAATACAATGAGTAATTAATAAAGCAAATATAGACAATAAAACGTAAAGATGTTCAACTTCACTAGTAACCAAGAAATTGAAGATAAAAAAAAGCCATTTCATTTTTCACGTTAGCTGGCAAAAAATAAAATATAATTGATAATATCAACTACTGGCAAGAGTATGAAGTAAAGGCACACTACAGTTAATGCCTATATATCAGCAGGACTTACTATTCAGCAAAACAGCAGCATATACATATTAAAACTACAATGTGCCACTCTACTTCTAAGAATATTTTACAGAATAACTTGTACACAGATTAAAGATATATATCTATACACAAGGGTGTTCAGTGAAAAATGATTTGTAAAATCAAAAAATGAAAGTAACTTCAATGTTTAAAAATAGGCATGGCTAAATATAGTAGAACCATAACATGCAGCCTTTAAATGGATAAAGTAGAACTATAGGTACTAACATAAACAGATCGCTAAAACACCGATAAATGAAAGATCACACTGAACAGTATGATGATCATATCTGTGGTTAAAAACAAAAACAAAATTTTACCTATGAGTTTCTATATATGTATACTAACAGATAGAAAGTAAATATGGAAAGATAAACCAAGCTGTTCCCAATAGTTATCTCTGGAAAAAAAGGAGTAAAACTTTTACTTCATACTTTGTTTACTATTTGATTTTTTTTTAAATATCAGAAAGCACTTATTACTTATGTAATTTTAAAAAGCAATAAAAGCTGATTTTAAAAAGAATATAAATCGTAAATCCATAAACTTACTCAATTTTTCACCCAGCATGTAAAGAATTTCTAGCACCAGCCAATGTATATCCAAGTGGAGATGTAATAAATGCCATGATGGTGGAAAAAGCTGTGGATGACATTATCAACTGTGATTGAGAATTCATTAATATTTTACTAGGTATTTCATAGCATGTCACAATACTCCTCCATAAACACAAGGACAAAGAACCAATTAACCTATCACTATTCAAAAGCTCAGGGAAAACCTCTGTCTTGTTCATTAGAGGATTCTTTCACTGAAGATCTTTGAAAGCAGGAAATATTTTCATCTGTTGGTTTAAGACAAACCCACCTTGGGGCTGCTGAATAGACTTGTATAGTAAAGGTACCTTCCAACCAACCTCTGCTTCTACTACAGCTGCAAGGCAGTAAAAGAATTTTTTAACACCTATTTTCATAATTTTGTTTTAGAATTTAGCTAGGAAATTTTTTTTAATGTATGAGTACCCAGGAACTCCTATAAAATATTTTAACAAAAGAACTTTAGACTGTCATGTAGACATTATTGTCATCTCATTAAGAAACAGAAGTTAAAAGAGGTGAAAAAATTTACCTCTCAATTCATGTATTAGTATTCAAACTCAATTCTACCTGAGTCAAAACCCAGCACTTTCAAGTACTGTGTTATACTGGGTTATCAATAACCTTCCTCCTGTCAGCATTTAGCATCACTATAAAAATAAATACAATGACATAACATGTTCCATTAAAACAAATAGAAAGAATGATGAAGAGTAGACCTGCCTTATTAGGTATACAAACAAAATAAAATGCTACACTGACAAAACAATATTGGGACAGAAATAGATAACAAACAGCAAGAACAGAGAAGACAGAAATAAATTTATGTGGCATCTGAAATCGATGGGAAAATATGGGTCATTCAATAAAAAATAAGATTTTTAACTTTGCAAGAAACTAAAGTTAGACTTCTCACCTCACTGCATGTTTAAAAATAACATGAATTAAAGAAATAAAAGCAACAATCAAAATATTTTAACAGCATAGATAAAACAAAAAACGGAAAAATATAACTATCTAAAAAATTCAAATCGACCTAGAAAGTCAGCTTACTTGCTGAAAAAGTAAATAAAAGAAAATATTTGTAATACATAATTCTGAACAACTAATATATATCTAGAGAGTTCCTAAAAAATAAAAGAAGCTCAACTGGAAGTACCAATTAAAACAAGACATTTCATATACAAGACTGTTATAACAAATATATAAAGTCTTGAAAGATGCTTTTTATTTTATTATGCTTTTTTGTTTCAGAAAAGAACAGTATTTTAGTGTGTGATTTTTTATTTTTTGAAGACTGTAAAGTTCCCCTGCTTTAAAAATTTAGTCTTCTGAGCTTCAAATAACCTATCTTTTCAAGTCTGCCTAATTAAAAAGCCTATGAAAGGCAAAACCTAGTTTGAGGACCCCAGTGCACAAATTTTTATTTCTGCTGCTATATAAATTATTCATTTTATTTCTTACATATTTGATGGATAACCAGAAAATAAAAACCAGTCCAATTTACAGAAACTAGTAAGGAAAATATCCCTCCCTCAACAATCTACTCATGAATCTTTTTATTAAATGACGTAATTAAAAGCAATTACCTATTTGTTTTCTATCGATTAGATATATTAACTTGTAAATTCAGTTAGAACTTTGCTTTTATTATTACATATATTGATCTCTGATGAAAAAGTCAACTTGTTTCTGCTTCATTTCACAGAAATATGTAAACATTTAATTCTACTTATTTTATTTCTTGAGATAGGGTCTTGCTCTGTCATCCAGGCTGGAATGCAGTGGTGCAATCATGTCTCACCACAGTCTCAACCTCCTGAGTTCAAGGTATCCCCCCACCTCGACCACCTGAGTAGCTGGGACTACAAGGTATGTGCCACCACACTGGACTAACTTTTTAATTTTTTGTAGAAATGGGGTCTCGCTATGTTGCCCAAGCTGGTCTCAAATCCTGGATTCAAACAATCCTTCTGCCTCAGCCACCCAAAGTGTTGGGATTACAGGCATGAGCTACCATGCTTAGCTGTTTTTATATTTTAACAAAGATATATTCATAAAGAGTAAATATTATTCAAAACGGTAAAGTCAAATATAATGAAAGGGGTTGAGACTTCAGGGAATCTCACTGTGAATTACCATAATTTGTTATTCATATAAGCTCCCATTTTCATAGGCAGAATCTATTACTTATCTATAAGCTAGGCACGGTAACAATATAAATTTTTAAAAACCAAACTTCAGAGGGAATGATTATCACAGGTAGGAAAAAAAGGGCACAGTCAAAACAATCTTAATCACATTCCAAAAAGGCCTCAAAAGTCAGAATACACATAATGATGTGGTCTTGAAAGTTTTTTTTATAAGCTGATCTTGAATCTTACTGTAATATATGATAAAAATTTCAGAAAATAAAGATTATTTCATTTGCTTTAAAATTTTCAGACATTTTTACTGTCATAAATCAAGAGAATAGCTACTGATTCAATGACTACTATGTTTTAATAACTTCATGTATATGAATTTATTTAATTCATCCAATGATTCTGGTAAGTTGTAAGAATTACACAGATGGGGAGGCTGAGGTGTCATTTGCCCAAAAGCACACAATTAATAAGAGGAGGATGGGGGGCAAGAATTTCAACTCAGGCAGTCAGGTTCCAGAGCTGTAATTCTGACTAATTTCTCTCCTTCTTGAATGAATACTCCTTGTGGGGAGAAAAAGCTGATAATTTAAAAATCAAATGAAACAAGTCAAACCTTAATCTGGTTTTGATTTACATATGCTCCTATATTAACACTGGGAAGTTCAGATAGGTGTCCAATATACAAGAGTAATCCATGAAGCTCATCAATCAACACTGAGGGAAGTTGAGCCTCCAAAGCCTCATAAGGATGGACAGGAACATGACTCTCAGCATTCTGTACTTTCAGATACCTAAAAAATAATTAGATAAAATAAACAACTAGAGTCTGTGTGAATACACACAGAAATTCATGCAGTGATCAAAATACTCATCTGATATCCTACCTGAAGATGAAAACTTTAACATAATGGAGAAATAGTACACACTGCTGCCTAATATTGTCTGCTTTGCAGTGTAGAGTTGATACCTTCCCTGAAACCAAAATAGACAATGTTAATCATAGTTCAAATAATTATCATGGGCAGTGACAAAAAATGTTGTAAGCCATACCGGCAGCAATTCTCTATCTTGTAACATTTTATATTAAACATTCTCTTATGGTTCTTGCTCCCCGCTACTCCTCAAAAAATGCTCTTATTAAAGTCACCAATCACACCCACATTGCCCAATCTAATAGACAGTGCCTACCCTCAAGTAACTTGCTCCCACAGTAGCACTAGCTACACCTGGCTTCATGGTGCCAGATAATGACAGTCTTCTTTCTTCCTCATGTATCCTTTGTCCTACCTCTTTTATTGGCTCCTCCTCCTCAATTCTATTATTAATATGGTCTCTTCAAGACTCAGTCCTGAATCCTCTACTCTCTGTATATCTCTTCCCATCTGTATGATCTCATCAGTTCCTTTATTAATAAATGATAATGACTCTAAAAGGGTTATCTACAACCCACATCTCTCCTTTACACTCCAGACCTTCCGTGTTAAACTGCCTAACACCTATACTTGGATTGCTCAGACAGTGCAAATAATACCTCCTTTGATTTCTTTCAAAACCTGTTGATGCTGTCCTTGTTTTCAGCCTTTCATAAAACGGTGCCACCAGTAGCCTATATGGTTCTTGATTCTTGCATTTCCTTTAACCTCATATCTAATCCTTCAGAGTCCTATTAAGTTAATAACCAAATATACACTGAAACTATCCATTTTCCCTATAAACACTTAAACCACCACAATAGCACTCTTCACAGGTCTTTCCATGCTCTCTTTTGTCCCCCTATACACTAAGTAAAAAATCTGCTTAAAATGTATATCAATTTATCTTGTTCCCAAGTCAAAACTCTTGAAAGAATACCTATTATATTTAGAATAAAATCAAAACTCCTAATAATAATTTATAAAGCTCTGAACGACCTTTTAATAGTTGCTGCCTTTCTCCCAACCTCACTCCATGTCAGCTTTCCCTCACTTACTTCAGCATTTATATCAGCAATAATTATCTAGGTAGTTACTATGGGCAAAACACTGATAATCATTATATAGAGAATGAGTAAGAGACAATCTAGTAAACAAAAGCAAAGAAAACATGATGAGAATTATAGGCTACAAATTTACAGCCATACTAAACATGAAACTAAAGTTTAATTCAAATGAACAATCATGCCACTACTGTGGCAGAATAGAAGCATAAGTGTGAAGCAGTTGTGTAAATACCTCCATATTAAACTGCATTTTTATGGCTTTATTTCACCCATAAAAAGTCATATCATCCCAATTTTCACAATTCTCGGCCCATTAAGGCAGTACTCTCTTAGAAATAACTGCAATGAACATCTGCATCCAGGCAAGACGGAGTAAAATAATCAGATTGCTCCATCTCCCACTGTAAAGCTGAAAACCATAAAAATTACATCAAGCAAGTTTTCAGGCTCTGGACACAAGACAATATAAGATTGCTCTCCCAGAGAGAAACTGAGCCCTACAACTGCACCAGCTCCCCACCTAGAGACAGTTTCCAGGCTTCAATATGAGGAAGAGAACCCAAATACAGCCCAACTCACTCTTTGAGATGAGGAGATATGGGATCCAAGTTTAGGGAAGTCCAAATTTGCAGGGCAAAAGTACCCAAGAAGAAAGAAGCTATACAAAATAGAGTTCTGGAAGGGTACAGAAGGGTCCCTCTGAGATTTAAGTATTGATCTGTTCAAGCATGAAAAATATTACCCAAGGCCAGGGAAAAACACCAGAAAACAATTCCCTATAAAGAGTACACAAGCCAGGGAATAGTTCAAGTTCTCACCAGCAAGCATGAAAAAAAAATCTCATAATAGACTACGCACAAGAAAGAATTCTCAAAGCCTTACTAGGCTAATTTACTAGGCTAAGTTAACATTAAAGGCTGCTTTTTAAAAGTCCTACCAAAATTTAAAACAAGCCTCAAGAAGAGCCAGTGGATTACAACTACACAATAGCGACCCAGAACAAAATTCAACATCTAGTTTAAGGAATAAAAATCCAGAAAGCAACAATGTGAAACCCACAATGTTCATCTAACAATAAAACATTACTATATATTCAAAGAAGCAGAAAAATATATCACAGAATCAGGAGAAAAACGAATCAATACAAATAGTTTCAGAAATGACAGTGATAAAAGAATTATTGGCCGGGCATGGTGGCTCACGCCTGTAATCCCAGCACTTTGGGAGGCTGAGGCAGGCGAATCACGAGGTCAGGAGATCAAGATCATCCTGGCCAACATGATGAAACCCTGTCTCTACTAAAAATACAAAAATTAGCTAGGCATGGTGGCGTGTGCCTGTAATCCCAGCTACTCGGGAGGCTGAGGCAGGAAAATTGCTTGAACCAGGGAGTCAGAGGTTGCAGTAAGCCGAGATGGCGCCACTGCACTCCAGCCTGGTGACAGAGCAAGATGCCCTCTCAAAAAGAAGAATTATTAATAGCAGCAACAACAGTGGTTATAATGTATACTCCATATATTCAAGATGGATGAAAACAAGCATGAAGTCAGAAACAGAAGACATTTTAAAAAATCCATAAGGAATGTCTAGAGAAAAAAAACACACACACAATAGCTGAGACAGGGTAACACCAACAATTATATTTAAGAATAGCTCTTGGCTGAGTGTGGTGGGTGATACCTATAATGCTAGCACTTTGGGAGGCCAAGGCGGGAGGATCACTTGAGCCCAGAAGTTTGAGACCAGTCTTGGCAACATAGTGAGACCTTATCTCTACAAAAAATTAAAATATTAGTCAGGCATGATGGTGTGAGCCTGTAGTCTCAGCTACTTGGGAAGCTGAGATGGGAGGATCTGCTTGAGCCCAGGAGGTCAAGGCTGAAGTGAGTCATGATCGCACCACTGCACTCCAGCCTGGGCGATGGAGTGAGACCCTGTCTTGAGACAGAGACAAAGAGAGGGAAAGAGAGAAAAAAAACAGCTGTCAGCAAAACATGTCATTACGTATGTTATTCTGCCTCAACTGGAAATTAACCCTGGAAGCACAATGGCTAGAACAAGAACTATACTCATCTGGCAGTAAGTAACTACATAGGGACTTCTTGGCACAGCTGAGGTCCAAGGGTAGCTACACAAGTTAATGAACACAGCTACATGGCAGGGACATGTTCATGTATGGATAATATTTAACACCACTAACTTGTCCAAAATCTGTCATTAAAAGCTTTTTTAAGCAACAAAAACAGCCAAAATGTCAGTGTAACAAACAACCATCTTAACAAATAGTCCACTGCAGTGGTTTCAGGTTAATAAGTGTAATAATAATAATCTATCATAATAAATGCCTTCCATGAACCCAATTTACTTAAGTTATTCTACGTAAAGGTATTTTGGTTCTTTCCACTATAATCTTTTAGTGGCTCCACAGGAGTTCCAAAATAAAAATCATACTCTCTGTCATGGTTTACAAAGCCAACTCTGCTTTCATCCCTTCCAAATTCATCACTCACACACATTCTGATCCAACCATATGTAATTAATATTTAATCCATGCTCTCTAAACTTTTATGTTTTTACACACATCACGTCTTTGTTTATACAGTTTTATTTTTTTCTGCCTGGAATTCTTCCTGTCCGAAAAACTTTTCCCAAATCTTTTGCCTAGCTAATTTCTTCCCATCTGTGAAGACCCAGATCTGGCATCATTTGGTGAGGAGCTCACAGATAGACAAAGCCCTTGGCTTCCACAGCAGCTTGTACATTCCTTTATCACCGTACCTTTTCATTTACCAAGCTGACGTATGCTTGCATGTCTAGCTGTCTACACAACTGCAAACTCATCAGCAGCATATTTTTCCTCTTTGATTCGTCAGTACCTTGCAAAGTACCTGGCATGAACCAGGGACCCATCAGATGATAATGAAACAATAATACTTAACATTTACAAATCACGTAACATATTAAGAAAACAAAAAATATAAAACAGCCTAAAAGCTGATAGCTAACAGCTAGGCCATGGTATCCCCTACTGAAAATAAACAATTTTCATAAAACATAAAAAATAGTCCAGGCACGGTGGCTCACGCCTGTAATCCCGGCGCTTTGGGAGGCCGAGGTGGGTGGATCACAAGGTCAGGAGTTCGACACCAGCCTGACCAACATGGTGAAACCCCATCTCCACCAAAAATACAAAAATTATCCAGGTGTGGTGGTGTGCGCCTGTAATCCCAGCTACTCAGGAGGCTGAGGCAGGAGAATTGCTTGAACCCAGGGGGCTGGAGGTTGCAGTGGGCCAAAATCATGCCACTGCACTCCAGCCTGGGTAACAGAGCGAGACTCCATCTCAAAAAATAATAATAATAATAAATAATAATGATACAGGGCCACTCCATTACAGTGAAACAAGACAAAAACAAAACCTCTGTAACCATGTCTGAATACAAAACATGGCACTATGCAATCACACACACTCCAAACAAAACACACACACGCAAAAAATGAACAAAAAAACACATTCTCCCTCTTCCAGTGACCAGGACAATACTTTTTTACTAATTAGGACCCTCCCTTTGTTTGTCTCACCTCCTAGATAAAAATTAAAATACCCACTCTTCAAATTGCCCCTGCTTAACAGCATCCAATCCAGAATATAGCCTTATCCCCCTTAAGCCCTACGGAAAATCACCAGAATGAGCCCCAAACATATCACAAGTCCCTTCCTACTCCCTCTTACTGACAAGCCCCAGCTTTTCCTTGTAATGTGTATTTTTCCTTTTTTCATAATCTAATAAACCTCTGTTTGACCAAAAGTGTTCCAGGTAGTCTTTGGTTGCTAGGCATCAATAATGGTAGACACTGTGTTAAGCACTTAACACGCTCAACAAAGTTAGAACTATCACTTGACGTAAGACCCACAATTAGCTAGGGTTGGAAGCCAGGGTGACAAGGCCATGATTCTAAACACTGCACTGCACCAAAATTACTAGAAAGGAGAAGCAGCCAGACTGCACTAAAACACACTGCCCTTCAATTCCCTTTATTACCTTAGCTATACATGCGGTGGCTCATGCCTGTAATCCTAGCACTTCAGGAGGCCAAGGCAGGGGATCACTTGAGGTCAGGAGTTTGAGATCAGCCTGGCCAAAATGGCAAAATCCCATCTCTACTAAAAATACAAAAATTAGCTGGGGGTGGTGGCAGGTGCCTATAATCCCAGCTACTCGGGAGGCTGAGGCAGGAGAATCACTTGAACCCGGGGGGCAGAGGTTACAGTGAGCTGAGATGGCACCTTTGCACTCCAGCCTGGACAAAAGAGCAGAACTCCCTATCAAAAAAAACAACAACAACAACAACAACAAAAAACCAACTATACCAATCTAAACAAAAGAAAAAAAAATCAGTAATCCATCACACACCAAAAGCAAACACAAAAGCAGAAAGCAGAAAAGAAAATCAAGAAGACAGCATGAGGTCTGGCACTTTTTAGTTCTCATTTAAGTTCTCTATCCCACTCCCTACCTCCAAAACAAGTACTAATTGTCTTCAGAGAAGTTTAGCTTCCTTAAGTCGGTTTTACCTTTAAAATCTACAGATTTGTGAAAATACTATATATCTCAGCTACAACAAAATTTAAAAAGTCATACTTTTCTGAACACTAAATTTGTAACCTTCTGGCCTAATGCTTCCTCTGTATTATCATGATATGCCAATTATACCATCATGGACCCATGTGCAACTCACTATAATGAAGCACCATTCCCTTTTGCATTAAACACACCTTAAACTTACCAAAATCACAACTGGACTGTAACAAGGTTTCCAAGTTGTACAGTTGTTGCCTAATTTTAAAAATGTAAGGTGAGAGTTAATTTTAGAACACTTTAAAGCATGTAACAATTACATGGACAATGTTTCCAAATTACACAGCTTCAATACCTCTTTTATTTGGGGATGATGATTAATACCTTGTGAATGTTAATTAAAGGATCAGCTTCAGGTAATGAAAACTTTAAGAAAAGATAAAATACATCTTTGCCTGACCTTCCAAAATTATCTATTAAAGGCTGCATATATCTCAAAAATTATTTCAAATACCATAGCCTTCACCATCAGCAAGATACTGTTTGTATCTTTAAATTTATGGCCGGGTGTGGTGGCTCTTGCCTGTAATCCCAGCACTTTGGGAGGCCAAGGCGGGCAGATTACGAGGTCAGGAGATCGTGACCATCCTGGCAAACATGGTGAAACCCCGTCTCTACTAAAAATACGAAAAAATTAGCCCGGCATGGTGGCAGACGCCTGTAGTCCCAGCTACTCGGGAGGCTGAGGCAGGAGAATGGTGTGAACCCAGGAGCTGGAGCTTGCAGTAAGCAGAGATCGCACCACTGCACTCCAGCCTGGGCGACAGAGCAAGACTCCGTCTCAAAAAAAAAAGAAGTTTAAGATGGGGTGCAGTGGCTCCCGCCTGTAATCTTAGCACTTTGGGAGGCCAAGGCAGGTGGAACACCTGAGGTCAGGAATTCAAGACCAGCCTGGCCAGCATGGTGAGACCCCATCTCTACTAAAAATACACAAAAATTAGCCGGGCGTGGTGGGGGGGACCCTGTAATCCGAGCTACTCGGGAAGCTGAGGCAAAGAAGCGCTTAAACTCGGGAGGCGGAAGTTGCAGTGAGCCAAGATCACCCCACTGCACTCCAGCCAGGGTGACAGTGTGAGACACCCTCTCAAAAAAAAAAAAAAAGAAGTTTAAGATACATAAAACATTCTAGGTTAACAGTTACATAATAAAATTTTAAACTGTATCATACAGTTATACAATAGAAGTTCAAAAAAGGAATAATGTAGACTAAAGTATCAGGGAAAGCTGTTATTTATCATGTTCCATCTTAATTCCTGATAGTAATTTCTTGCTATTCTTCCTAGTTGATTTCAAACTCTTTAAAAATTAACCCATATTTATAACCTATGTCCTAGATAAAGACTCGCTCATTCTGTAATCTTCAGGATTACAGAGGATCACTCACTGAGCCTGTTCTATCAATAAAACGTATGACATGGCGTAGATACAGTTAAGTCTCTTCAAAAGGTTTCATGGGATGATGGTAAGAGAATTCCTTCCACCTCTCCATTTTCCTTTAAATGTATCACATATAGATTTTTACTGTGTTTTGGAATAATTAGCTTTCAATAACTGACTCCTGTTTAAAATTACCTAAAATCTGAATATGAACTGTGTCTTAAATGATAATGAAGAACTTTAATTTTTATTAATTGAGATGATTTTTTTTTTGAGACAGAGTCTCGCTCTGTCACCCAGGCTGGAGTACAGTGGGCAATCTCGAATCACTGCAACCTCCGCCTCCTGGGTTCAAGCAGTTCTCCTGCCTCAGCCTCCTGAGTAGCTGGGATTACAGATGCGCGCCATCACCCCTGGCTAATTTTTGTATTTTTAGTAGAGAAGGGGTTTCACCATGTTGGTCAGGCTGGTCTCGAACTCCCGACCTCGTGGTCTGCCCGCCTCAGCCTCCCAAAGTGCTGGGATTACAAGCATGAGCCACCGCGCCTGGCCGTCCTCATCGTTTTTAAAAAGCACGTATTTTTAAGAAATTCATACTGAAGTATTTATGGGTGAAATGACATGATGCCTAGGATTTCCCTACAAATACTTAGGCCAAAAGAAGAGGAGACAAGACAGATGAAGGAAATGTAATAAAACGTTGTTGTTTACTGCAACTGAAGGAGGGTATATGGATGTTCATTATATTATTATGTTGTGTATGCTTAAAATTTTTCATTAAAAAAATTTTAAACGTTGTCCAAATAATTAATATTTCTATTACACAGTCTAAACAATTTATTTGGAAAGACCATACTCTAAAGATCACTGAAAGCCTATGGCTACTGCACAACAAAAATATTTTAATTTTCTTCTAAAAATTATAGTTCAAAGCCTTAAATATTTGTCAATACATGTGTCAAATGCAAAGAATAAAGATTCTGAAAATAAAATGCAATTCATTAAAACCATTACTCATCAGGCATTGCTGCTTGATTATTGTTACTGGTAAGATAATCAAGTGAGCAACCAGCACAATTCCCCTGGTCTTCTGTAATATCAGTATTAGAAGCCACCCAACAATGTAATTTACAAAAGTGAACAACACCTACACTCACAGAAAGTTAAACCGAAGAAATACCTGAATAAATGAAAGAGTTCTCTAGATGAATTCACTAATGCTGTTTCAGTAACCCACTGAATGCCAAATATTTCCAAGGTATCTTCTTCAAAATTAGTTGGTAAAGGGTCAAGATTCAAAATCAATCTGAAATGAAAATTGTTTTAATCTCATAAAAAGTATACTAAGTACCATAATACGACGGCTCTTTTCTTTACATTATTTGAATCCATATTATACATAACATGTATAAAAAGTCAGAAAATGCCTTGGTAGTTTACACATTCAAGATTACAATAGCTAGACTGTATTAAAACGTCAATCTTCTATATTGATAAAATGTACGACTAAAGTGTAATGTAACTTAAGAGGAAACATCAACAAGAATTCTAAAAAACATATTTCTGCCTGTCTTCACCAGTAGTCTTCAGTTGTAGAATTTCATCCTTTGAGGGGACATTTAATTTTAAAACTGCTAACAGTTATTCTGAGCCATGTCTGGAGAATAGTATCCAACTAATGAAGTTGAGTATTCTATTTAAGGTTTCTAACAAGGTACAACTATAAGGTCAACAAAAATAGTTTCCTGACTGAAACTGCCTCAGCAGGTATTACCAAAATATTTCAAGAACAGCAGTTTTACTGTAATATATATGTACCTGCCCAAGG
This sequence comes from Pan troglodytes, assembly GCF_028858775.2. Taxonomy (NCBI): domain Eukaryota; kingdom Metazoa; phylum Chordata; class Mammalia; order Primates; family Hominidae; genus Pan; species Pan troglodytes. Next base: position 109,223,198 of record NC_072403.2, read on the forward strand.
CAAAATAAGTCTATACACTTCTATATGTGTAGGTAGGATTAGAAGGAACAGGGGCAATAAAAAATGTTTGTCTCTCTTAAAAATTACTGGAAAGCTCTAGAATATTATCACACTCTTTAGAAGGAAATACTATTGCAAAAGGCTCAGATAGTTAGGAATTCATTTTAAGTAGAAGAAAAATTAGTGCCCAGCTCCCTACAGTAAGGGAACATCGGTTACCAAGGAAGTTTTCCCTAATACCCCAAATACTTTAGATATGCCCTTACCAAGAAGCCAGCAGAACTGATAATCATTTGTACCCTTATGATATACTAAGCTGATTTATAAAACATGACTTGGTGAACACCAAAGTTTAATGGGCTGAAATAACTAACATTCCTAAAAAACTGGTGAATAATCAGATGAGGGAAAATGTCTCTGAGTTTTACCTACCGCTTAAGGGCTCCGCTGCAGAGGTAGGATTCTCCAGAAAAATGTTTTCCTCCTCCTCTGTTGTCAACAGCACAAGAAAAGTAAGGAGGTTTGCACCATTCCGTCCCCAGCTCCAGCTCTAAGCTGTCAGTCAGGAACGTCGATGCAGCAGAACAGTTCTCCATTGTTTACTTCATGTTCTGAAACACTTGGGGTTCGTCGTATCATTAAGGGCTCCAAAGAGAAGGTGTGAAGAGATTCCTGTAGGGGGGGGCGGGGGGGGGGCCGAGAGAGTGGGGATTACTTCAGAAAGTTCTCAAGACGTCCGCCAGCAGGAAGGAAAAACAAACGAACAAACCCAGAGGCCAAATTCCCAATTCCCCCTCGCCGCTCCGCCCATCAAGGCTGTCAGAACTTAAGACAAAATGCACAACCAACTGGCTGTGGCAGGGACCTCGAAATCCGGCCACTAAGTCGGGCTCTGCAGCCCAGGACAAGGTGAAAAGCAAAGAAATGTCTGCAGGACATAGCGTCCCGGGCTTGCCTAGAACTGCGCCCTCCGCAACGTTTCTAAACCACTCTCCGCCCGTTTCCCAGCAGCAGGGTGGAGAACGCTCCCTCCCCGGCTCGGGGTGGAAATTAGGAAAGCAATCCCTAGAGCCAACCCCGACCCTCCAAGGAGGAGGCGAGACCCACCAGGCCCACGCCCGGCAGCACTCGGGCGGAGAAGGCGGGGTGCCGGTATCCCGCGTACCCGGCTGCAGCAAGGACCCGGGGCGTCGGTTACCCGCGGTGCCTGTCGTACCCGCTCACATTTCCAGCTCCCGAAACCTGCCTCCTGTGACCCAGACCACCAACAGGAATCTTTGGGGTCTAAACCGCAAACAGGTGAAATTCCCGCCACCGCGCGCCCGCGCTCCGGAAAGGCGGGGCCACGGCGCAGCCCTCCCCCGGCTACCAATCGCCTCGCGATATCTGCGCGGAAACAGTCGGAGCTCCACGAATTCTCGCGAGAGTCCGTCAGCCCGGGACGAGGTACTGAGAAACTTTTTTTTTTGTACCTTTAATTGGTGCGTTCGGCTGAAAGGCGGGGCCTGGTAAAAAAAAAAAACAGAACTGCTGCTGAGGCGGAGGAGAGGATTTAAGGACTATGGGTTTATCCTCTGGCCGGACCAAAGAGAAGAGATTTACTCCAGTGAGTGCGAAGTGAGTGCCTCGTTCACACCCACAGTCGCGCCGTCCCCTCTTCCCGCTCTGGGGCCAGCAACTCTTGTTAGAATGCAGATGCCTTTTGTCCATGGACTGTGAGGCAGGCAAGTGCAACAATGAATTTTCTCTGTAACAGATGGAACAAGTAGACAGAAAATTAGTATGGATATGGAAAACTTGGAAAGCACTAACCAACTTGACCTAATTGACGTTTATAGGTGACCAACCCAACAATAGCAGAATACACACTCCTGTCAAGTGCACATGAAACATTCACTAAGCGATACCATATTCCTAGCCATAAAACAAATGTCATCAACTTTAAAAAGATTTAAATCGTACAAAGTGTATAGTCTGATCATAATGGCATTAAACTAGAAATAAAGTAGATACTTGAAATACTCTAAATATTTGGAAATTAAGAATCATACTTCTAACTAACCTGTGAATCAGGAAAAATCACAGGAAAATTAGAAAATACGTTGAATTAAATTAAAATGAAAACACTAAAATTTGTAACAGTACCTGCTTACATTAAAAAGAAGAACTCAATTCAATAAACTTTTGTCTTAAGTAACTAGAAAAAACCCCCAGCATATTGAAACCAAAGCAAGCAAAATGAATGAAATGATAAATAGTAGAAATAAATGGGATGAAATAAATGGAAGCAAATACATGCAAAAGTTGTTTTTCTAAAAGAGCAATATAATTGATAAACCCCCTACCCAAACTGATAAAGAAAATAAACAAATTATCAGTATCAGGAATTAAAAAGGTTTCATCACTATGAAATTTAGTCATTAAAAGGACAAGGATATTAAAAGAACATTATGAACATTTTTATGCCAATAAGCATAGGTGAAATGGACAAATTCCTTAAAAGACGCAAACTGTCAAAAATCAACAAAAGAAGAAAATTTGAGTATCTCTGTATTTATCATAGTACTCAGAATCTTTGGTTAAGCCTCCCTCCTCTCTCTCTGCACACACACACACACACACACACACACACACCACTTCTTACAAGAAAACTTCAGGCCAGGGCAGGCACAATGGCTTTGGGAGGCTGAAGTAGGGGGATCCCTTGAGACCAGGAGTTCCAGACCAGCCTGGGCAACATGGTGAAACCCTGTCCCTTGTCTCCACAAAAAAAATACAAATATTAGCCAGGCGTGGTGGTGCTCATCTGTAGTCCCAACTACTTAGGGAGGCTGAGGTGAGAGGATCACTTGAGCTGCAGAGTTCGAGGCTGCAGTGAACTGTGAGTGTGCCATTGTACTCCAGCCTGGACAACAGAGCAACACCGTTTCTCAAAAGCAACAAAACAAACAAACACTCTCCAGGCCAAATGGCCTTACTATTAAATTCTCCCAAACATTTAAGGAAGGAGTAATACCAATTCTATACTAACTCTTAGAGAAATTAAGAGATTGGATGCTTGTTTTATGAGGCTAGCACCACACTGGTATCTAAACCTGACAAAAGACAATTACAATACAATATCACATGCAAACATAAAAGCAGAAATGTTAGCAAGGAAAATCCAGCAGTACATAAAAAGGATGACATATGATGGCAAGGTGCAGTGGCTCACGCCTGTAATCCCAGCACTTTGGGAGACCAAGGCGGGTGGATCATTTGAGGTCAGGAGTTCAAGACCAGCCTGGCCAACATGGTGAAACCTCGTCTCTACTAAAAATACAAAAATTAGCCGGGTATGGCGCCATGTGCCTGTAGTCCCAGCTACACAGGAGGCTGAGGCAGGAGAATCGCTTGAACCCGGCATGGGGAGGTTGCAGTGAGCCGAGATCGCGCCACTGTACTCCAGAGCAAGACTCCGCCTCAGAACAAACAAACAAAAAGGATGACATATGACAAGAAAATTAGATTCATGTTAGGAATGCAAGGTTATTCAAATTTCTACAAGTAATCAGTTCATTATATCAAGTCTATAAAAAGAAAAACTGTCATCTCAATAGAAACTGAAAGATCACTTGATAAATTCAACATCTATTCATGACAAAAACTCTCTGCCAACTAAGAATGGAAGAAAACTCCCTACCTTATATGTGATATCTATGACAAACCTGCTATTAATATCATACTTAGTTATAAAAATGTATGTTCTTTTCCTAAGGTTGAGAAAAAGGCAATGATGTCCACTTTTTCCACTTCTCTCAACATTTTACTGGAGGTAACTAGTCAATGCAATAAGGAAGATGAAGAAATAAATGTCATACAGATTGAATAAGAAGAAGTAAAACTGTCTTGATTTTCAGATGACATAATTATTCATATAGAAAATCCTTAAAAAATCTCTACAAATATCTATAAAAACTATGAGTTCAGCAAGGGGGCGGGGTTCAGTGATACACAAAAATTAATTGTATTTTATAGACATGAAAAGACAATTTGAAAATTAGAGTTTAGAAAACAACACCATTTAATGACATAAACAAGGTTTAAATTTAACAAAATATGCGTCAGATTTTGTTTGCCAAGGATTCCAAAATATTGCTGAAAAAAATTCAAGAATATTCAAGTAAATAGAATGAGATAGCATAATCATAAATTGGAAGACTCAATATTATTAAAAGTTCTCCTGAAATTTATCTATGGCTTCAAAGGACTGCCAATCAAAATCCTAATCCCAGAGAACTTTCTTTTGTAGAAATTGACAAATGCATTCCAAAACTGATATGGAAATGCAAAGGGCCTAGATTAACCGAAACAATTTTGAGTAAGAATAGTGTTGAAAGAATTCCAGTACCTAATTTCAGGACTTGCCATTAAGTTACAATAATCAAAACAGTATGATTTTGATCTAAGGGTAGACATAGCCAGTGGAAAAGAATAGAGACTCCAGTAACAGGCCCCCATACACATTTGATCAGCTGCTTTTTGGCAAAGGTAATTCCATGGTGAAAGGATAGTCTTTTCAACAAATAGTGAGAGAACTATTGGATACTGATACACTTAAAAATGAACCTACCTCATATTATAAAATTTAACCCAGTAAGGATCATAGACCTACATGTAAAAGCTAAAACTCTTAAAAACTTTTAGATATTCAGCTTGCTAGTAATCAAGAAAATGCCAGCAAAGAAAAGCAAGAAATAAGGCAAGTCCACAGAAGAAAAATCAAGTGTGTGTGGTATGGTATGATGTCTGTCATGAAATCCAAGAGAAGTATTTTATGAAAGAATGGGTAAGCTACGTCAATATTGCTGATAAGTGAAATAATAACGGAAAACAGATTAATCGTTGGTATTGGCAAGAAATAGGTCATTACTAATGTTGATAAAAGCTGTTTAAGTTGAGTAGTTGGGGAAAAACATCTGATAGGAGTGGGTCATATAGAAAATGGGAGGTGAATCAGCAAATATCAAAACTTTACCCAGGAATTTAATTGAAAATAAAGCATAAAAATAGGACAGAGGGACATATAGGGATCAAGAAATGGTATTTTCAAGATAAAAGATGTTAGAACATGTTTGCAAGGCTATGGCAGTTATTAAATGGAAAGAAAAAAGATGCTGAACAGAAGGGGAATAATTGCAAGAATAAAGGCATTGAAAAGATGAGAGGGGATAGTATTCATTACACAGATGACATATCAACCTCTGATAGGCTCAAGAAAAAATTTTTATCCTAATAGGAAGAGTAAAAAAAAAAAAGTAAATCTTAAAAATACAGAATAAGATGGCTGGAGGTGGTGAACTACGTGTTGGAATGTTGAGTTGTTTTTGTTTTATTTCATCTATTTCTCTATGACACATCAACTGGAAGTGAGAAGAAAGAGTAGTTGTTAGAAATTAGAGAAGAGGTGCAATATTGTCATATTGGTGAGTAGAAAAGTATATTTACTAGGCAAAGATAATAAGAATGTCTGGAAGTGTTGAGTTATCATTTGAGATTTGTGACAAAAAATTAGAGTTCAGTCATCATGGTTTTGTCATTTTCTCCAGCATCATTCGGCTACTTGGTAAAAGAGGGCAGGACAGGCCAGGTACAGTGGCTCATGCCTGTAATTCCGACACTTTGGGAGGCCAAGGCAGTTGAATCACTTGAGGTCAGGAGTTCAAGACCAGTCTGGCCAACATGGTGAAACCCTGTCTCTTCTAAAAATACAAAAATTAGCCAGTTGTGGAGGCACACACCTGTAGTCCCAGCTACTCGGGAGGCTGAGGCAGAAGAATTGCTTTAACCCGGGAGGCAGAGGTTGCAGTGAGCCGTTATCGTGCCACTGTACTCCAGACTGGGTGACAGAGCGAGACTCCATCTCAAAAATAAATAAATAAATAGAAAACCAACAACAACAACAACAAAAAACAGGGAGGACATATGATAGAATTTGAATGTTGTATAATAAATGAACCCGTTCTAACTTGCTGCTTTTTAAAAAATATACCCACAAACCATCTATTTAATAATGTATTCTTGTGTTTTCAGGTATCAGACTCAAAGTCAAACAATTTAATATGAATGTCATGTTTTGTAGGAGGGAAACTTTTCACAAATTCAACTTAATATGATATATTCCACTGATTGAAAGGTCTCAGTTTCAGAAAGTTTATGATTTTAATTGAAATCTTATTTAAAGTTTAAGACTGTTCCTTCTTATCCCTTAAATGTAAATGAGGATCATCTTACCACTTTATAGTAACTACTGTTAAGTCTAGAATTGGATTCAACATTGTAGCAATATCTGACCAATATTAACTCCAGTTCTAATGATCTTATTATTACAGTTGGACACTGTTGAGGATACACTGAGATAGCTCAACTTAGTTATGGCTTTTAGTTCTGTGCTGTGCTATTGAAAATATTAGGTTATCTCCATGAGCTATCTATTGTAAATGTTTATACAACCTACTGTAAGCTGACTTTCTGTTGACCCACAGTATTTTAATGCACTAATTTTGTGCAACAGATAATGAACTCTTAACCTCTCAAGTGCTACTCCCTGGCACACATATTATGATTTAAACAACTACTTCAGTAGCAACAGAGAAATGTAGTTGGTTAAGAAGGAACAACTTTCCTATAAAAGGAAAAGGACTTTTCATACAACTGTTCAAGGCACTTAGTCATTAACAAGGGAATACACCACATAGAACTTTGAAAAAATCTACATACAAGAAAAACTCCATTATTGATCCTCATTCATTTTTCTATAGCTTTATCATCTTTCCCTCCTGCTTGTGCTCTTAATCCATTTTCTTTTACCTCCAGGAGCTTGATCCTTCAATTACCACTATTTCTTCAACCTTCAACCACTCCCTCTCTCCTGTCTTCTTTCCCAAAGCCTACTGTGATAGACATCTTCTAAGATTGCTCTCAGTAATATCTGCCAGTACTCATGTCCTTGTGCAGTCTTCTCCCCTTGTGTGGGCCGAACCTAAAGACTTGCTTCTGTCGAACAGAATAAAGCAAAAAGTGATGAGATATCACTTCCACAATTAGTTTACAAAAGACTGTGATTACATCTTGCTAGAACTCTCTCTCTCACTAACATTCTTCCCCTGTCAGCTTCTTGATTAGTTCACTTCGATGCAGTAAACTTCCATGTTAGAAAGGCCCACATGGCAAAAACTGAGAGCAGACTCTGGACAATAGGTAGTGAAGAACCATGGTCCTCAGTCCATCAGTCCACAAGGAACTGAATTCTGCCAACAATCATCTGAGCGAGTTTGGAAAGCAGATTCTTCTGCAGTTGAGCTTTGAGATGACTAGGCCTGTATCTATTGTATCTAATACAATAGATAGCTCATGGAGATATATAGTAAATAATTTAATCTTGTCCAAAAAGGAGTCTGGGCCTTTGCCCTTGGCTTATGAGAGGTAATTTCTAAGCCTCTGGAATGTTGTGTCTGATAAGAGTGTCTTTTTTGCCTGGGGCCTAGGATCATACAGGATAATCTAACAGTGTGATTTGGGCTGGCAGTTGGCCATGGCTGAAAGATCAAAAATGTAATTTAGGGTGGGTCTTTGAGTCACGTGATATCAATCTGGAGACTGAGATCAACCATGTGGGTAATCACTCTAACATGCCTGCATAATGAGGACCCACTAAAAACGCTGAACACTGAGGCTCAGGTGAGCTTCCCTAGTTGGCAGTATTCTGTGCATATTTTCACACGTTGATGCTGGGAAAGTAACACATCATGACTCCACTGGGAAAAGAAAACAGAAGTTTCACCAAACAGAAGTTTGATACTTTCTCATATGGGTTTCTTCTCTTGGCTGATTTGAATCTGTATCCTTTCCTTGTAACCATAACTGTGAATATAATAGTTTTCAATAAGTTCTGTGAATTTCTTTAGCAAATTATCAAAGATTAGGGTGGTTTTGAGAACCCCTTGGACCTATAATTGGAGTGAAAATTGAGGGCAGTGGTAGTGTGGACTGTCTGCCCCCAACTTCACGGTTGGCTAAACTATTTTAGCAACATTGCTGCCAGTCACCCATGGTGACTGACAACTTGACTGCACCTGTGAAAGTCCTTGAAGCAAAGGATTCAGTTAGCCCACCTCCGGATTTCTAGATGAGATAATAAATTTTGTTAATATAATAAAATTTTGTTATCTTGAGAAACTATGAGATAATAAATTTGTTGTTTCAAGCCACTAAGTCTTGGCGTAACCTATTACATAGTAATAGATAATTAATATAACTAATAGCATACTTTTAAAAAAACAATAAAGCTTGCTTAAAGCCAAGAGTTCAATATCAGCTTGGGGAACAAAGCAAGACCCTGTCTCTACAAAACATTTAAAAAATTAGCTAGGCATGGTGGCACATGCCTATAGTCCTAGCACTTTGAGAGGCAGAAACAAGATGATTGCTTAAGCCCAGGAGTTGGAGGCTTCAGTGAGCTATGATTGCACCACTGCACTTCAACTTGAGTGAAAGAGCAAGACTCTGTTTCTGAAAAAATTTAAAAAATTGAAAAAAAATAAAGCAGCCAGGCATGGTGGTTCTTGCCTGTAATCCCAGCATTTTGAATGGCAGAGGCAGGTGGATCACCTGAGGTCAGAAGTTTGAGACTAGCATGGCCAACATTTAAATAGCCTGGTCTCTATTAAAAATACAAAAATTAGCCAGGTAGTAGTGGTGCTCGCCTGTAATCCCAGCTACTTGGGAGGCTGAGGCTGGAGAATCACTTGAAACCGGGAGGCAGAGGTTGCAGTGAGCCAAAATTGGTCACCGCACTCCAGCCTGGGTGACACAGTGAGACTCTGTATCAATCAATCAACCAATAAAGCAAAACAAAACAAACCTTGTTTTCTTGTATTTAAATAGTCACATTGATTCCAAATCTAACCAAATGATAATAAGCACCCTTCACGTCTCATGCTCTCTATATATCTTTTAACTAATATCCTTATTTTTAGAGCATTTTTAGGATTATTAAAAAAATTTTTTTTCACCTTTTATTTTTACAGATGGAGTCATGCTATATTGCCTAGGCTGGTCTTAAACTCCTGAGCTCAAGGGATCCTCTCATTCTCAATTCAGCCTCCTGAGTAGCTAGGACTACAGGCATATGCCACTGCACCCAGCTTGAATTTTTAGGTTTACAGAAAAATCGAACAGAAAGGACAGAGAGTTCCCATGCATTCCCTTACCCTTCTTCGTACATAAATTACCTTACCCTTTTTCACACTCTGTATTTTTTCCTAACCAACCTACTCCAAACATATTTTCTATTACTACTTCCATGCAGATTACCTATTTAAAATAAGCTGGAGTGCAGTGGCGCGATCTCGGCTCACTGCAAGCTCTGTCTCCCAGGTTCACACCATTCTCCTGCCTCAGCTACTGCAGGCGCCCACCACCACGCCCGGCTAATTTTTTGTATTTTTTCAGTAGAGGCGGGTTTTCACCGTGTTAGCCAGGATGGCCTCAATCTCCTGACCTTGTGATCTGCCCGCCTCGGCCTCCCAAAGTGCTGGGATTACAGGCGTGAGCCACAGCACCTGGCCAAAATTGAGATTTTTTTATTGTTGTGTCCTCAGGATTTAGGATAGTACCTGTATATGTGGTAGGTCCTTAAAAATATTTTTGATTAAATGAATAGAATGTTGCATTTAGCGTTTAACTACTGATAATCATATCTTAGTTTTGGAAATCTTTTTGAAAGATGTTATTATGTCACTTTCTTTTCCTCAAAATTTCTGCTGAGGGACAAACCTGAGAAAAATAGCTGTAATGTATCCAATATTCTAACTGAGGTGCTAGACCACTATTGCAAAGGAGGTGGCCAAAATTTACTTTTATCAGCAAATTTGCTTTTATTAGCTCACTGTGTGTGTGTGTGTGTGTGTGTGTGTGTGTGTATAAAATAATTCACTAGGGGGGATAAAGTTTCTAGAGTTAGGATTTCTTTAGAGACTAAATATGGAAAGGTGCAGTGTTTTCACTCTCCTTTAAGCTAAATAGGGGAACTACAGAGAATCACTTTGAGAGGCTCACATGTATCTTCTGGCACTTGGAACGCATTGAAATTGGTCCCTGTCTGGATGCTGACATCTGAAGGCAAAAGGTTGGCTAGAGTGGCTCTTGTTGGCACGGCAAGGAGTGAGTGCTGTGGAAGGAATACGCTGTATTGCCACTGGGGTAGGGAAGTAGTGTGTGAACCCCTGAGGCACGGAGCCAGACCTGGGTTGTCTTGGGAGGGAGCTTGTCCAAGAGGACTGCTTGCAGGCATCGGGTAGCATCAACAGAAAGAGACTGGAAACCAGGTGCTGAGGGGCAGTCAGTGGCAGCCGGCAAGGGAAGGCACAAATTGGATCAAACCTCTTTGCTTAAAATCCTGCAGTGGCCTCCTATTGTACTTACAGTGAAATCTTTACTCCTCACCTTTGTGATTTGAGCCCTTCCTATGCCCACAGTCTTATCCTTTACTATTTTACACCTCTCTCACAAAATGTCAGCCACATGACCTTCTTTCAGTTCTTCTCATACACTGTATTCTTTGCTGCCTCAACATGTTAACACAAACAGTGCCTTATGCCAGGACGATTTTTTTCTCTTGCTTTATCTAGGCTTGGCTGCTTTTTGTCTTTGAGATCTTGGCTAAATTTCCTTGCCTCTTATAGACACTCAGTGGACCCCTCAATTTAACATAAGTTTAATAATTTGAGTTTGGCAAAGTTGCAAGTGGCATAAAACTCAACATAACCGTAACTTAACAAGAAAAAAGGTTTCTATTCCTTTTGTGAGTCATGTAGTCAGTCTAGATCTGGTAGACCTTTATGGTGTCAGGATCCAAGGATCCCTAATCCTGTCTTCACAGTGTGTGGCCTCTACTTTAAGTGTACATCATTGTCCATGAGGGCTGTTCCTGCTGCAGCCAGTACACGTATATTCCAACTGGCAGGAAGGGGAAAATGGGAAAAGGGCACTTCTAAGGTCAATTCTAGAAGTTGCTCATACTACATCTGTTTACATACCACTGGCTTGAACTTAGTCACACAAGCCACAAATTAGACAAGCTGGGAAAGATTATCTTTATTCTGGGTGGCCACATGCCTAACTAAAATTAAGGGGCAGGTTAAAATGCATCTATGGGACTACTGATAGTTGCTCCCACAAACACCCATCAGTTCTGTTTTCTCACAGCACTTAAGTTATAGAAGCTAAAACTTTTCTCCCTTGTGGAAGCTTTCTTTGATCACTCTGTCTAAAACAAATTTCTGTAATTTACTTCATTCTTTATTTACTTTAATCCCACCAGGCAGAGAAGGGAGTTCAATTGCAAGTAACAGAAAATTCAGTTTTAAAATGGCTTAACAAGGAAACAGTTTCGTTCCCATTCACGTGGAAGTCATGTAATCATTCTAGGATTTGCATGGTACTCTATGGTATCCAGAAAGGGAATGAGTTAAGTTATATCAGTCATCAAACTGTAGCCTGTGGGCCAAAGCCACTTACCACCTGGTCTTGTAAGTAAAGTTTTATGGGAACATAGCCACACCTATTGGTTGAAGTATTATTTATAGTTGCTTTCTCACTAACTCTTTCTAACTTATGGCAGAGTTGAGCAATATAGCCCACAAAGTCTAAACTATTTACTATCTAGCCCTTCAAAGAAAATGTTTGCCAATACCTGAGTTATGTTAATAGGTTTGCTGAATAGCATGTATTTACAGGCATTACTCTCCTTGGAGCTGTAAGATTTTTTCCTTAGAAAGCCAGTAGTTGTAAGAAGAAGTGTTTTAAATTTGTTCCTACAACACCCCACCACACCCCCAATTTCTTCTTTAATTTCTGTTTTCTGTGGGAGGTTAGTGAGATTAAGACTCTTTAATTTTCTCCCTTAGCATTGTTAGCTGTCTAATCCTCATAATATCACGATTCTAAGAATCAGAGTACCAGAGCAGGAAGGTGCCATATGTCTTACCCTATGGGGCACTCTGGTGTGCCACCTAGATTCCCCCTCCAGGATCAAATACTTATTCCCCCAGCAGCTGAAGTGTTGTTGTCAGCTGTTAGCTGTCAACCATTTTCAAAATTGCTTTGGGTAAAGAGAGCCTACTTGCTCAAAGTGAGGCATCTGTCATCCAACTGTTGGCACAAAGGTATAAATGCCCAGTTTCTCTATTCCTCCCCTAGCTTGGGATACCTATGAAGGGCCATCTCAACTTCCAAGCTCCTATTAGTTGGCCGAGGCCTTATTGAGGTTCCATTGCAGCCCAGCATTTCCTTCTGCCCAATTATACTTCTCTTCTCTTCCTTCCACAAGTTGTTATTCCCAAGAGTATACCTTGATACATTTCATGCATATTAATCTCTACCTCAGAGTCTTCCTACAACCCCAACAACAAAAATAACCTAATCCAATTTTCTGGTTTTTAGGGAGCTAAATCTTGTGGACTTACCAAAGCATAGAGAAGGGAAGAGGAAGAGCCAGAATTTTGGAGCCCAAAGGTCTGTGCCCTTTCCACAATAATATGATAACTCATTTAATTGCCAGAGAACTCTGATTACTGTGTAATCCCTTGAGCTTCTGTAAAGCAAAACTTAAACAATCTATGAATTATTATAGCTGCCACTTGATATTTTGACATTATAATGTCAAGATACTATATTAATTAAGCTTCACAGAAATCTGTTCACTGGGTTATGATGGATGAGGTGAAGTGAAGATTGTTTAAAGAATCAGCATACCTGAGTTTGATTCACATAGATCAACATACATGAGTCTGATTCCCACATTCTGTACTTTCTAAACTGTATGATCTTGGCCAAAGTTCTTAAACCTTCTTAGTGTCAGATTTATTATCTGAGAACTGGATGTCAACACTACTTATTAGAGGCATAGGGGACCTTCTTTTTATTCTATTAATTTAGTTTGAGAAGTATCATCCATTCTATTCCATGAGGAATTGCTGAGAATTCTAAGACATTTCCATCAGTATAATAGTTGAAGAAGAATGAGAACTCATGATTCTTACCTTCAAGAAATCTGTAATTCTGTCAGAGAGACAAAACTTGAAACAAAACAATTAGAGAAATGTATATAAGGCAGAAACCAAATCCACATGATATGGGATGGACAGTGTGTAATGAAATGAGGATCAAGATGCTTTTAATATAGGTAAGCTTTCCATGCTACCACTTTATAATTGTCCTCTGAAGGATCAGTGGGTCAAAGGAAACTGAATTCCTGTTTTTCAAATTAGAAGGATGAAAGGAACATTTCCATTTCATTCTATACAATTGAAAGGATAAGAAAAGTATGAAATATTAATTTAAAAAAAAAATTTATATAGTAAAATTTACTCTTTTTAGAATTCGATTCTATAAGTTTTGAAAAATTCACTATGTCCTAATATACAATATAGTTCTGTCACTCCCCCCAAGATTTTCTCATGCAGGCACTTTATAGTGAAACCCTCTCCCCTTCTCCCCAAAGCCCTAGTGAACACTGATCTGTCTGTGCCTGTATTTTGGCTCTTTCAAAAATGTCACATTCCTGGAATTATGTAGTATGTAGCATTTCGATGTACCTTTTTTTACTTGGCATAATGCATTTGAGATTCATCCATGTTGTATATATCAATAGTTTTTTTCCTTTTTGAATTGTTTCCACTTTGGAGGTATTATGAATACAACTGCTAGGAACACATCTGTACATGTTTTGTGTGTGTATATATCTTCCTATTGTCTTTAATAAAAATGGAGTAGAAATGGAATTGCTGGGGACCTAAGGTAAATTTATGTTTAACATTTTAAGAAATTGCAAAACTATTTTCCAAAAAGGCAGTACCACTTAATATTTCTACCATCAGTATATAAAGTTTCCATTTTCTGCATATCCTTGTCAATACTTGTGACTGCCTTTTTGATTATGGCCATTGTTGTCTAAGTGAAGTAGTTTTAATTTGCATTTCTCTTATGACTAATGATGGTAGGGCATGTTTTTATTGTGCTTATTGGCTATTCATATGTTCTTTGGTAAAATGTCTTATCAGATATATATGTTCTAATTATTTTCTCCCAGCATATGGCTTTTCTCTTTTCAATTTTATTAATTTCGAATCTTTATTATTTATTTCCTTCTGTTTGCTTTATCTTTAATTTTCTCTTCTATTTCTAGTTTTTTAAGGAAGAAGCTAGATTGTTGATTTATTTATTTTTTTCTTTTCTAATAAAGGCCTGGTCAGGCGCGGTGGCTCACGCCTGTATTCCCAGCACTTTGGGAGGCCGAGGTGGGTAGATCACCTGAGGTCAGGAGTTCGAGACCAGCCTGGCCAACATGGTGAAACCCCGTCTCTATTAAAAATACAAAAATTAGCTGGGCATGACGACATGTGCCTGTAATCCCAGTTACTCAGGAGGCTGAGGCAGGAGAATTGCTGAACCTGGGAGGCTGAGGTTGCAGTGAGCCGAAATCGCGCCATTGCACTCCAGCCTGGGCAACATAGTGAGATTCCATCTCAAAAAAAAAAATGCGTTTAATGCTATTGATTTTCCTTTAAGCAATTATTTAGTTGTATTACACAAATTTTGTTATGTTGTATATTCATGTTCACTTAATTAAAAATATTTTCTAATTTTCCTTGAGACTTTCTTTTTGACCATGGGTTATAGCAGGTCTTTGAATAACATTGTTTTTCTCAACATCATTTTATTATAACATTGATGAGGAAAAAAAAAAAAACAATTCCCAGCCAGGGCCGCTGTCTGTCTGGAATTTACACATTTTCCCCACATCTGCATGGGCTTTCTCTGGGTACTCTGGTTTCTTCCCACATCCAAGATGTGCACATTGAGTGAGTTGACATGTCTGTCTACATGGTCGCAGTGTGAGTGAGCAAGTGTGTGTGTGTGTGTGTGTGTGTGCGCACTCTGCAATGGGATGCCATCCTGTTCAGGTCAGGTTCTTTCCTTGGCCTCTGAGCTGCCTGGATAGGCTCCAAATGCCCACAACCCTGAACTGGAATAAGCAAGTAAATAATTATCTTATTTGTTCTTACTAATCTTTGTTAACTGTATGTATAGTTCACATTTATTTCAATGTTTAATATTAGAAGTGTTTTGGCATTTATTTAGAAGATTGGTAATGCTTTTGTGACCAGAAATATGCTATGAGAACTTAACTCTTGTTTTTATCAATTAGCCTGTAGTAAAATTGTTTCTTTTTGTAGGTCGTTTAGCTCAAAGTTGCAGTTTCCAAGAACCTAATGATGATATTAAATGAGGACTTACTGTATTTAGTAGTGTGTTGCTTGAGTTTCAAACATTTGGGGCTTTTTCAAATATTTTTCTGTCATTGATTCTTATTCATCTCATTATGGTCCAAGAACATACTTTGTATGATTTCAGTTCTTATTTTTTTTTTTTAGTTTTTTTTTTTTTTTTTGAAGACGGTCCTGCTCTATCACCCAGGCTGGAGTGCAGTGGCGTGATCTCGGCTCACTGCAACCTCCGCCTCCCAGGTTCAAGCGGTTCTCCTGCCTCAGCCTCCCGAGTAGCTGGGACTACAGGCGTGCACCACTATGCCCGGGTAACTTTTGTATTTTTAGTAGGGATGGGGTTTCACCATGTTGGCCAGGATGGTCTCGATCTCCTGACCTCATGATTCGCCTGCCTCGGCCTCCCAAAGTGCTGGGATTACAGGTGTGAACCACCCTGCCTGGCGAGATTTTTTTTTCTTCTTTTAAACGGAGTCTCGCTCTATCGCCCAGGCTGGAGTACAGTGGTGCAATCTCGGCCCACTGCCTCCTGGGTTCAAGCAATTCTCCTGGCTCAGCCTCCCGAGAAGCTGGGACTACAGGCGCACGCCAGGACTCTCGGCTATTTTTTTTTTTTTTGCTTTTAAGCTAGGATTACAGGCACGCGCCACCACACCCAGCTAATTTTTGTATTTTTAGTAGAGACGGGGTTTCAGCTGGTCTCGAACCCCTGACCTTGTGATCCACCTGCCTCGGCCTCCCAAAGTGCTGGGTTTACAGGCGTGAGCCACTGCGCCAGGCCAATTTTGCTTTTTTATTCAATCCAGCAGTCTGTCTTTTCAGTGGTGTGTTCAATCTGACAGTCTGTCTTTTCATTGGTGGTTACATTTTAATTTAATATAATTATTGATATGATTGCATTTAGGTCTACCCTTTTATTATTTTTCTGTTTGCCCTGTAAAATAAAATAAAAGTAGGCCCCTAGGCAAAACAAAATGGACTCCTTGTGGCAAAAAGACCCCCCTGAAAACTTTAAAATCAGAGTTTACAGCTTTAACAAAGCAAGAGGTCAGTCATGCTTCAATATTCACTTACCTTACTAAGTACCACAAGACTTTCACTCCTATAACTAAACAGAAGCTAGTTCCTGAAAAAAATGTCTGGGAGATTTCTCCTCCAACCTCAACAGACCACCTGATGTTGTGGCCAAACTCCCTTCCATCTTCGTGGCTTCACCATGACAGCTGACCAGCATTATGAAGCATTTCTTCCTGATAAATGACCACCAACTACAGACTGTTTCTGGCCAGACCACAGAAACTGCACAAGATGCCTTTGTGCCCTATGTTTACCTTTTGATGTAAAGAACCCAATTGCACTTAATGGTAATGTGAAATCAGTGTCCCAAAGTGAACATGGAATGGATATAAAATATTAATATATGTTTACTCATTGAGCATGCATTTGGTTACCTCCATAAATATTCAGAGATTCTCCTATAACCTGCGAAATGTATACGTTATACCAAACCCCCTGAGACATAAATCCCAACTTCTCTCCTTCGTCTTTGAAGCATGTACTTTTTTTTGTTTGTTTTCGCTAGAGGCTTTGTTTCTGAACCCACAGGATATAACCCTTTATAGGAAAAAAGCTCTTCTTTTTTGTCCTCCACAGCAACTATCTTTTGTTAACAGCTCTCTGGGTTTTTGTTGTTGTTGTTCCCATGTTCCCTCTTTTTTGTATTCTTTTAGATTATTTTGTAGTGTAATAGTACTTTTTAGTATTCCATTTTAATTTATCAGCTAGCTTTCTGGCCATATTTCTTTGTAGGTTATTTATAGTGATTTATCCAGAGATCACAATATACATGCTTAATCTCTCAGAATATGAGCTAATATTTATCACCTCAAATAAAATATAATCTTACTGCCATACAGATGCCTTTACCCTCCCGCTTTTATAATCGTCATATTATTATACCATTATATAATGGTATACCATTATTATACCATTAACTATTCAATATATTATTATATATTGAAAAGTTACCCAAACATCATAATTTTTCATTTCAAGTCATAAATACTATTAGATAAATTGTCTGTTAAATTTTCCCAAATATTTACTGCATAGGTTACTCTTCCTTTATTTCTGAAGTTCCAGAGTTCCCTCTGGTATCATTTACCTGCTGCCTGCCTGAAGAATTTTCTTTAGCATTTCTTTTGGACTAAGCATGCTGGCAATAAATGCTTAGTTTTCCTTAATCTGATGATGTCTCTATTCAACTGCATTCCTGAAGGGTACTTTCAGAAGATATGTTATTCTGGGTTGACAATTATTTTCTTTCAGCATTTAAAACATGGTGTTCTACCATATTCTAGCCTCAATGTTTTCTTATAAGAATCTGCAGTCATTTTTAAAAAATTGTTCCCTTAGTGTAATGTGTCATTTTCTCTAATGGCTTTTAATATGTTTTTTAATCTTTGGCTTCCAACAGTTTTATTATTTATTTATTTTTTTGAGATGGAGTTTCGTTTTTGTTGCCCAGGCTGGAGTGCAATGGCGCCATCTCGGCTCACCACAACCTCCAGCTCCTGGGTTCAGATGATTCTCCTGACTCAGTCTCCCAAGTAGCTGGATTACAGGCATGTGCCACCACGCCCGGCTAATTTTTTTTTTTTTTTTTTAGTAGAGACGGAGTTTCTCCATGTTGGTCAGTATTGTCTTGAACTCCCGACCTCAGATGATCCACCCACCTTGGCCTCCCAAAGTGCTGGGATTACAGGCATGAGCCACTGCACCCAGCTGGCTTCCAACAGTTTTATAAGGTTGAGTGTAGTCGTAGTTTCCTTTAATTTGTCCTGTTTGAGGTTCATTGACCTTCTTGATTCTGTAAATTTATGTCTTTCACAAAATTTGAGACATTTTTAAGACATTTCTTCTTTAAATATTTTTCTGCACTTCTTATCTCTTTCTTATTTTCTTCAGGAAATCCAATTACATGAGTGTTAAGTCTTTTGATAGTGTCCCACAGGTCCATGGGGCTCCATTTACTTTTTTCAACCTTTTTTCTCTTGTTCAGATTGTACAATTTTTATTGATTAACCTTCAAGTTCACTAACATCCCCCTTGTCATCCCCATTCTGCTACTGCTGTCATCTTGTGAACTTATTTTAGATATGGTGTTTTTTGGTTCTAAAATTTCTCATTGGTTCTTTTTTACTTTCTATTTTTCTGCAGAGAACTTCTATCTTGCTATTTATTTCAAGAGTGGTCACTTTTACTTCTTGGAGGATGGTTATAATAACTGCTTTAATACCTATGTGTGATAATCCTAATGTATGATCATTCCAGGGTTGGCATCTGTTGATTGTATTCTCCCTTAAGATTTGGTTCAATTTGCTGATTTCTTATGTGTCTAGTAATTTTGGATTACATCCTCTGCATTTTCAATTTGTGTTGTAATACCTTGTTAAAAATCCTTCCAATTATGTTTTTTAGGGGGAGGCAGGGGATGGAGAGAAGGGTTGTTTTAGGAATTAATCGGTCTAGTTAGCTTCAGGTTGTTAGTTTTGTTTCACTTTCTTTTGGTGAATATCTATGTCTTTTCAGTTTTCAAAGCATTTGTTATGTTCTTTGGGCCTCTCCCTCACATATGCCACTTAAGTGTTAGTCTGAGGCTTGGGCAGTGGTTTATTAAAGCTTTTGCTATGCTTCTTTGGTTATGTTTCACGCATGCGTAACTTGGGGGTGAGCCAGGGACTTGTGTTGATTCATATGCAGAAACGGGTGATGTCTTCCAGCTCTATCTGCACCAGGATTTTCCCCAACTCTCTGGCTCCTAGGGACTCTTCTAGTTCTTCTGAATAGAAATACAGGGTTCTTTCAGGTGAAGTCCTCTTGAACTGCCACTTAGTTTCTTGTGATAAGGCTTCTCTCCGGAAAAAGTGATGAAAGTAAAGAGGAAAAGACAAAAACAAAAACACAGAGATCTTTCCCCGCAACACACACTGTGCAACAAAGCCATCTTTTTCTACTCCTTCTATACTAAGATGGTTTTTTCTAAGTTTTAGGTGCCCACTCCACCTCCATCAGTTAATGCAGCACCATGACTATGCCTGGCCTTGGGGAAAGGCTGGGAGAGAAAAAAAGAGAAAACAAAATGAGAGTTTTTCTCAGCACTCTCCTGCTTGAAAAGGTCCCTTTTCCTGGTCCTCCAGCAAGAAAGAGGGGTTTCTCTTAGAGATTTTGTTGTGCATGCTGACAATGGAGTTCCCCAATTCAATCTACCCTGAGTCAAAACTGGGAGATAGAGGAAATTATAGAAAACTCATTATCACCATACCAGTCATCCTTTTAATTTTGACTTTCCCTACCAATTTGGTATTCTGTAAGCTCCAAAATCTTCAGCTATTTGGTTTTTTTGTTTGTTTTTTTAAATTATCCAGAGTTTTTAGTTGTAATTGATGGGTAAGATGGACTCTAGTGGGGTTACTCCATTTTGGCCAGCACTTTACCATAGGTAAGCCTATCAAACATAATTGTCACAATTGTTGGATAGGAGGATGCAAAGACTAATCAAGAGGTCAGTAGCTACTACCGTAGGAAGCCATCTGTTATTTAACTTCTGTCTCTTCATTTATTAGAGATAATACCACCTTGCTGTGACTTTTTTCTAAGGTGTTTTTTAAGTTGCAGTTTAATATATGTGATATGAACCCATTTATGTATCACAACAAAAGTTATATGTGTAAGGTTACACAGAGATTACACACAGAACTAGCTACTAGTTAAAATTGTGGAAGATGGGAATGAAGGCATACCTTTTTAAAACGCTATACATGTTTGTACTGTTGGAACAGTAGAAATGACCAAACCAACCTACCAAAGAATAGAAGAATCCTCCTTATCCTAAAACTTATAGTTAGTGTCAGCTTTCACAGATTTCAGATTATTTATGTCTGATTTCTAGCTGCAGTAGAAACCTTTGGTGGGTGTCTGCTCAGCTCATCACAACTTTCTCTCTTTCTTTAAGAATCCTCCTCCCAATACACACTTCCCAGAAGGCCAGGCCCTTGGCAGCCATGTAGATAGTAAAGACCCAGTCTCACTGGCCAACTGAAGGATTCTGTCTCCTGAAGATTTATACTGGGAACTGAAGGGGCTAGCTTATTCTGGACTGTACACTTGATCTGATGTTATTCTGCTTAAGGAGCTGTAGGACAGCCACCTTCTACCACATATAGCAATAAGTAGAGAACTGGTCACTGTGGCTAATGTCTATAATCCCTGCACTTTGGGAGGCAGAGGCAGTTGGATTGCTTGAGGCCAGGAGTTTGAGACTACCCTAGGCAACATAGCAATACCCCGTCTCCACCAAAAAAGAAAAAAATTAACTGGTTGTGGTGATGTGCATACCTGTAGTCCCAGCTTCTCTGGAGACTGGGGTGGGAGGATTGCTTAAACCCAAGAGTTCAAGGCTGCAGTGAACAGCTATGATTGTGCCACTGTGCTCCAGCCTGGGTGACAGAGTGAGAACTCATCTCTTAAAAATAAATAAATAAAATAAGTAGAGTAAACCATTTAGCAGAAAGAGGAGGAAAAAAGCACAGAAAAGTGCAAATGAAAAAACCAAGTGGTCAGAGAAAAGGAGAGAATTAAACATAATGAGAATTAGGTGGAGAATAAGCAAAAAATAAACTGAGAAAAGCGCTGACTTGTTCCTAAAGGCTTTTAAATTTCCTAGTTGTACTAGTCTATTCTCACATTGCTAATAAAGACATACCCAAGACTGGGTAATTAATATAGAAAAACAGGTTTAGGCTGGGCGCAGTGGCTCATGCCTGTAATCCCAGCACTTTGGGAGGCCAAGGCAGGTGGATCACCTGAGGTCAGGAGTTTGAGACCAGCCTGGCCAACGTGGTGAAACCCCATCTCTACTAAAAACACAAAAAATTAGCTGGGCATGGTAGTGCATGCCTGTAATCCCAGGTACATGGGAGGCCGAGGCAGGAGAATTGCTTGAAACCAGGAGGCGGAGGTTGCAGTGAGCCTCTATTGTGCCACTGCACTCCAGCCTGGGCAATAGAGGAAGACTCTGTCTCAAAAAAAATAAAGAAAGAAAGAAAAAGAAGTCTAATGGGCTCACAGTTCCACATGGCTGGGGAGGCCTCACAATCATGGCAGAAGGCAAAGTAGGAACAAAAGCATGTCTTACGTGGCAGCAGGCAAGAGAAAATGAGAACCAAGTGAAAGGGGATCCCCCTTATAAAACCATTAGATCCTGCGAGACTTACTACCACGAGAACATCATGAGGAAAACCATGATTCAATTGTCTCCCACCAGGGCTCTCCCACAATGCGTGGAAATTATGGGAGCTACAATTCAAGATGAGATTTGGGTGGGGACAGAGCCAAACCATATCACTAGTTCCACCACCTTTTGTGACCTATCAACATTGTTATCATTTTATTCAAGGAAATAATCATGTGTTTTTATAATAATTATTTCATTTTCCTTAAACTCTCTGAACTAAGACATTATATTTCTAGCAATAAATAGAAAACCAATGTTATAGAGAAAATGTGACTTAGATAACTATGATTTTCTTATTGTTTTGAAAAGAAAGAGATGGTTGAGATTGTACACATATGAAACAGCTCTAAGAAGGCATAATCCAGTATGCTATCACTATGGCCAGATCTTATCTTAAATGGGGAGCATAGTGAGAAAAAAGTTGTATAGTAAATTTGGGTAAGGGTGGGAGCATGTGGATTGATTAGGAAAAAACAGATTTCTGGCAATCTTGGAATGAACAATTATGTTAGTCCATTCTTGCACTGATATAAAGAACTACCAGAGAATGGGTAATTTATGAAGAAAACAGGTTTAATTGGCTCACAGTTCTGCAGGATGTACAGGAAGCATGGCTAGGGAGGCCTCAGGAAACTTACAATCATGGCAGAAGGTGAAGAGAAAGGAGCCACATCTTACATGGCTGGAGCATGAGGAGGAGAGAGAGGGGAAGAGGTGCCACACACTTTTAAACAACCAGATTTTGGCCCAGCGCAGTGGCTCAAGCTTGTAATCCCAGCACGTTCGGAGGCTGAAGTGGGCAGATCACTTGAGGCAAGGAATTTAAAACCAGCCTGGGGAACATGGTGAAACCCCATCTCTACTAAAAAACATACAAAAAAATTAGCTGGGGGTGATGGCGCCTGCCTGTAATCCCAGCTACTTGGGAGACTGAGGCAGGAGAATCACTTCAACCCGGGAGGCAGAGGTTGCAGTGAGCCGAGACTGTGCCACTGCACTCCAGCCTGGGCCACAGAGTGAGACTCAAAAATAAATAAATAAATGTCTCAATAAATAAATAAATAAATAAACAAACAAACAAACAACCAGATCTCACGATAATTCACTTACTATCATGAGAATAGCAAGGGGAAAATCTGCCTGCATGATCCAATCACCACCCACCAAGCCCCACCTCCAACATTAAGGATTACAATTCTACATGAGATTTGGGCAGGGACACAAATCCAAAGAATATCAATAATTTACTCAGAAAAAAACTACCTGTATGCATTCATTCAACAAGTATATTTTGATTAGCCACTACATCCCAAGTATTGTAAGTGCTGGAGATGGAGTAGTGAATAAAACGAGGCCTTGCCCACATGGAGTTTATGGTCCAGGGGCAAGGAGGCAAAACAAACAAATACGAAATAGGGGTGATGGGTACTCTTTTTGAAAATAAAGTGGGGGTTACATAATACCTTGGCAGGTATGATACTTTGTATAAGAAGGCCCAGGGAAGCCTTGCTGATAAGGTGGCATTTAAGCTGAGACCTGATGGAAGTTTGGGAAAAAGCCAAGCTGATCTCTGCAGAGCATGGGTGGCACCTTTGAGCAACAGCAAGATTTCCTGTGTGAAGTATAAAGGGTAGAGGGTGGTAAATGACGGGACCATGAGTGGACATGTCATGAAGAAGGCCAGATCATCCTGGCCATAAGTACTCTGGTTTTTACTCTGAGCACAGTAGGAAAATGTTAGAAGGTTTTGGGCAGAGGGGCAAAACAACTAAATTCTTAGCAAATCACTCTTACCACAGTGGGAAGAATAGACCCTATGGGGTGAGTCTGGATGTGAGGCAACAATTAGTAGGCTCTTGGAATACTCTAGGTGAGAAAATTTAGTAGTTTAGACAAAAGCAGAAATGATGAATATAGTCTAGATGTATTTAAGATGGTGCTGACAGGATTTGCTGATGGGAAAATTGTGAGTTGTGTGAGAGAGGAGTTATGTTTTTTTTTTTATCAGTAAGTTTTTGGATTAAACAGCCGGATGGCTGGAGATACCATTTACTGAGATGAAGAGTCATGATTTCTGTGTGGGGTTGGGGAGAAGACGCAATAGCTCTGTTTTGGGATGCCTATCTTTAGCTAACAACATGCCATGTGTCTAAAGACTGGACACGGTTATAAGACATGCTTTAAATCTATTCGCTTGTTTAAGCAATAATCTGAGATAGAGTAATAATATTGAGCCATTTTGATTGAGGAAACTAGGCAAAGAGAAGTCACATATCCCTTGCCCGACTACAAAGTTAGGATCTAAATCTAGGGAGCCTAGCTCCAGAATCTGCACTCTTATCTATCTAAATGGATATATCAGCAGGCAATTGGATACAGTCTTCAGTTCAGGGTAGAAGTCAGGTCTAGATAGAGATATGCAGTTGGGAATTATTAGCACATTGATGGTATTTGAAGCCACGGTACTGTTTGAGATCATGTAAGGAGAGAGCATGGATGGAAAAGACAATCAGTTCAGGGGCTAAGTCATGGGGTATTTCATCATTTGGAGCTCAGAAATGAGAGAAGGCACCAGTAAGAAAAAAAAAGTTGGCCCAGCATGGTGGCTCACATCTGTAATCCTAACACTTTGGGAGGCTGAGGAGGGAGGATTGCTTGAACCCAGGTGTTCAAGACCAGCCTGTGCAACATGATGAGACTTCATTTCTACAAAAAATAAAAAAAAAATTTAGCTGAGTGTGGTGGAGTGTGCCTGTAGTCCCAACTACTTAAAAGGCTGAGCCAGGAGGATTGTTTGAGCCTGGGAGAGTGACGCTGCAGTGAGCTATGATCATGCTACCGTACTCCAGCCTGGACAACAGAGCAAGACCCTGTCTCAAAAAAAAAGAAAAAAGAGAGGACTTGCCTGTGGAGTAGGAGGTAAATCAAGACCCTGTTGTGTGTGGGAAGCCAAACATAGAAACTAGGCTGGGCATGGTGGCTCATGCCTGTAATTCTAACACTTTGAGAGGCCAAGGTGGGAGAATCACTTCAACCCAGGAGTTTGAAAACAGCCTGGGCAACAAAGTGAGACCCAATCTCTAAGAAAAATTTTAAAAATGTATGGGCAGGGTGGTGAATACCTACAATGCCAGCTACTCAGGAGGCTGAGGTGGGAGGATCCCTTGAGCCCAGGAGATTGAGACTGCAGTGAGCTATGATCACACCACTGCACCCCAACCTGGGCGACAGAGTGAAACCCTGTCTGTAAATCAATCAGTCAGTCAACCAATCATAGAAATTGTTTCAAGAAGGAATGATCAGCTCTGTCAAATACTGCTGATAGCTTGAAAAAATGATGACTGAGGATTGACCAATAGATTTGACAATACAAAAGTCATTGGTGGCTAAGCATTTTCAAGGAATGACAGGGGCAGAAGCTTGAAGGAGTGTGTCAAGGAGGGATAGGAAGAGGGTAAATGGAGATCACCAGCTTGGACAACTTTTGAAGATTTTTTTCTAAATAAAAGGAAGCATAACTAAGTTCTCTTTTCTTCTCCCCTAGTGGCTCTCTGCTGACTCCTCCAGATTGTGACACTCCATTTTTACCAAACTTGTAACTCCCAGAAAAGTCATATCTGGGGGCCTTACAAATCTCAGTTGTCAGAAACACACCTGACCAACAGCCAATCATATGCCCATTCTCACCTCTGCCGTTTTCTGGTTCATGGGCCAGTTATCAACCTAGCATCTGGTCCTATTAACCCAGGTGTCTCCCTCAAACTCTACCTCTTAACAGCCTTCCCAAACTCCCAGACTGGGTCAGGCATCTATAATTATGGGATCCTGAACTTTGCTCTATGGTGCTTATCACAGTTTGTAATTATACACATTTTTGTATGATTGTTTTATTTATGTTTGTCTTTTCTACTATGCTGTGCTAAGAAACTGGGCTCTGGAATCAGATCGCCAAGGTTCAAATCTTGATCACACGGACTAGTTGGATGGGCAAGTAATTTAGTCACACTGAGACACAGTTTTCGTATCTGTTAAATTAAAGTAGTATTCACTTCATCCAATTTTTGTGAGGCTGATACTATGTAAAGGGTCTAAAGACTGGTGCCTAGCATTCAATTAACCTGAAAATCATTGTGAATATATTAAAGTAGAAAATACATATTTTAATATAGCCAAAATAACCTAGAGCTAATCTGTTTATTTCCACCTACTCTTCCCTCCTTCCACTGCCGCTCAGGCTCACTGTGTTATATATTAGGCACATATCTTTTTTTTTACCTCTATTATACCCAACTGCAAAAACCATTATCTTACTGAATTTAGCAACTAATAGAATTTTTTAATGGAAGTGGTCTAAAACATTATAAGAAATTCCACCATTACTTTTTCCCTACAGTACAGAAGCCCCTTTGTTGTTTTGGGGGAATACCTAACAAGTAAAAGGCACTGAGTGAGTTTTCCAGTTATCTGTTACTCCATAACAAACCACCTCTCCACCTAGTGTCTTAAACCAACCATTTGCTAGGTTTTGTTACGATCTAGTGGGTAAATTGGGCTCATGTGAGTAGTTCTTGCTTGTCTCTCTCATACTATTGCAGGGAAACAGATCCTGGAGCTAAAGTCATCTGTAGGCTTCACTGTGCTGGATGTCAAATGTGGATTCTTCACTCACATGTTTAGGTGGAATAGAGTGATGGAACAGCAGCTGAGGACTAGCTGGATTGATTTCTCTCTCTCTCTCTCTCTCTCTCTTTCTCCCTCCCTCCCTTTCTCTTTGTCTCTCCTCTCCATAGTCTTCTCCATGTGGTAGCTTGGCTCTTTAATAGTATGGAGATTTCAATGTGTTCACACTTCTTACATGATGGCTGGCTTTCCCAGAATGAGACCTAGGTGGAAACTATAAGACTTCTTACCTTGGCTCAGGAGTCACACAGTGTCACTTCTACTGCACCCTGTTAGTCAAAAGCAAGTCACAGAGGACCAAGCCAGATTCAAGTGGCAGGGAATGCACAAAAGTATGCATTCTGAGAGGCATGGTTCATTGGAGGGCCATCTTTGAGGACTAATGACCAAAGTGAGCCTATACACATATACAGTAAAACCACAAAGACTCTGCCTTTAAGAAGCTTATAGTATTGTATAGGGCAGGGGTTTTTAACTTTTGCACTACTGACTCTTTTTATTAAATACATTTTATTTTTAGAGTAGTTTTAGATTTATAAAAACATTGCAAAGATAGTACAGTTCACATATACCCTACACCCAGTTTCCCCTATTATTAACATCTTACATTAATATGGTACATATATTACAATTAAAGAACTGATCAATTGACATTATTATTAACTACAGTCTATACTTTACTCATATTTCCTGAGTTTTAACCTAAAGTCCTTTTTCTGTTCAAGGGTCCCATACATTACATTTAGTTTACATATCTCCTTAGACTCCTCTTGGCTATGATAATTTCTTACACTTTGTTTTTGATGGCCTTGACAGGTTTTTTTTTTTTTTGAGACAGTCAGGCTGGAGTGCAGTGGTGGATCTCGGCTCACTGCAACCTCTAGCTCCTGGGTTCAAGCAATTCTCCTGCCTCAGCCTCCCGAGTAGCTGGGACTACAGGTGCGTGCCACCACACCCATGTAATTTTTGTGTTTTTGGTAGAGACGGGGTTTCGGCATGTTGGCCAGGATGGTCTCGATCTCTTGACCTCGTGATCTGCCCACGAGGCTGAGGGGCCTCCCAAAGTGCTGGGATTACAGCCATGAGCCACCGCATCTGGCCAGGTTTTGTTTTTTTTTAGAGACAGAGTCTTGCTCTATCACCCAGGCTGTAGTGCAGTGGTGCGATCGCAGCTTACTGCAGCCTCGACCTCCTGGCCTCAAGTGATTTTCCCATCTCAGCCTCCCAAATAAGCAGCAATGAGAGCAACCATGCCTCACTAAGTTTTATATTTTTTGTACAGACAGAGTTTTGCCATGTTGCCCAGGTCAGTCTTGAACTCCTGGGCTCAAGTGATCCTCCTGCCTCGGCCTCCCAAAGTGCTGAGATTACAGGCATGAACCACCACACCTGGCTCCTTGGCAGTTCTGAGAAGCCTGGTCAAATGTTTTATCAAACGCCCCTCTTTTGGAATTTATCTGATGCTTTTCTCATGATTAGATTGGGGTTAGAGCACACACATTATCAACATGACTTACCATTGTTGATGTACCTTCTCACTACCTGGCTGAGGTAGTGTTTGCCAGGTTTCCTCTGTAAAGTTACTCCCCCATGAAACCCCCATGAAACTCCCCTCCCACCTTCTACTGTGGAAGTCAGTAATCAGCCCACACTTTAGGAGTGGAGAATTATACTCCCTCTCCTTAAGGGAGGTTATTTATATAAATCATTTGGAATTATTTGGCAAGGAAGATTTGTTTCTTCTCCTCTGATTATTTTTCAATAATTTACTTACATTAATATAGACTCATGGTATTTATATTATACTTTGAGTTATAACCCAATACTACTTTGTTTATTTTGTTGTTTAACTAGTTCTAGTTTTAGACATCGAGAGCTCTTTCTGATGGTTCCTGTGTCCCTTTGGCATACCCCTAACAATGTGGGTTTTGTTTTGTTTTCTGAGCACTTCCTATTTCCTAGCACTGCAAGATACTCCAGGCCCACTTTGTATATTTTCAGCCCCAGTCCTAGAGTCAGCCTTTCGTCTAAGGACCCCCAAGTTCCTTTTATTAGAAGCCAAAATTTGTAGGGTGTATAACAGTATCCTTGGCCTCTGCTTATTACATGCCAGTAGCAACCTTTCTCCTGTAGTCATGAAAATCAATGATGTTTCCAGACATTGTTAAGTGTCTCCTGGAAGGCAAAATGGCCCCAAGTTGAGAACCACTGCTATAGAGATAGACCTGCTGAAAATTACGTTAAGATAATATGATGGAGGGCAGTGGGAGCATTCCAGAAGAAGCTTCTGAACCTGTCAGCAGATATTGCTGCAGAGGAGGTTTGCCAGAGGAGGTGCCATTTGAACTGAGAATTGATTTGCAATTCTCAGTTTTATTGAGCAATTATCACAAGCCAGACATAAGGTAATGTTTTACTTTAATTATTTCTTATAATTCCAACCTTAAAAAGCAGGTATTATTGTCAGTTTACAGCTGAAAAAACTAAGGTTCAAAGGGACAAAGTAACTGCTTAGGGTGCTTGAGCTGGTCTTGAAAGTTCCAGCTGTGCATGTGGATGGAAAGTTACAAGGGTACTGACATGTGCCCACACTGCTTGAGTCAAGACTATCTCAACTACTTTCTTTGTTTACAAATCTGCAATACCACTTCATTTTAAATTTATTTTTTTCCCATTGAATTCTGGGTTCTCGAGAGCAGGAATCTTGCAGTGTTCATCTTATGTCTGCTTTCTAGCACAATGTTTGCAGTGATAGGTGTTCAATAAATGTTCAACAAATGAATTAATATTAATCTATGTCATCAAATTCACCACTTACAGCTTATGGAATTAATTCAAGTTCCTTCCGGTCAGATCACTATCCTGGCAGCACCTCTGGTAGAGAACTCATTGCTAGACACACCAACCAACCTCCAGGAGTCTTTTAGTCACTCTGTCTCATTGTTTTACTCTCAGCATCCCGTAAGGCTAGTAGGCTGGTATTATGACTTCCTCAAATGATTATGGTATGTGATCATAATATGTTGCCATGGGTTAGAGCTACAAAACAGGAGTTCTCTAAGGAAGGGAAAAATATGCTACATCTCTAATATTAAAATGTCAGAATGTATTGTTACTAATTTCCACATGTAACCCCAATTTTATATATATATATGTATATATGTGTGTATATATATATTCTTCTGAAAATCCCTTTATCTTGATTGTTGTAGCATTTTAAGATGAAATTTTATGCAGATCATGAAAGAGTTTTTTTTCCTTTCTTTAAATTCCTTCCCATTCTCATCGTAATTTCCTTTTATTTAATTTATTTATTAATTTTTGGTTGTGAGGATGGAATCTTTCTCCTTGTTTATTAAACAAAACAAGGGGAGAAATGTCCTTTTTTTGTTGCTTTTCTTTATTCTACAACTTTTGGATCTGCTATTTGCAGTTGCTCTGAAATTTTGTCCATTGAATTAGAAGTTGCTCTCTGGTTTCAAGACTCTTTCTTCCTTTCCTTTGCTAAAATTTGGTCTAATTAAAAAAACAGTAGATCATAGTTAAATAAAACTGTACCCAGGATAACCCTAATTTCCATATGCAGATTTATCTGCACTGACAGCCACCCCCCTTACACACACACACTCTCTCTCTTTCTCATTCTCCTTTCCCTCCTCTCCATCTCCCTATTGCATTGTGTCTGACTGATTTTCAGAGCACCTTCGCTGTTTCCCCCTTCTCGTTCCCTTCCCATAAAATATCTAGACAGGAAGGAGGTGGCTGCAGAGGCTGAACAATCTCATATTCTGCCTGCAATGTCATCGTTTCTTTCCCCCATTTTAGGGGGCTGAAGTTGCCCAGCAAGGGATGCAGAGGAGCTGGAAAGGAAGGGGGGAGCTCTCCAGAGGCAGCTGCGGTCAGGGGCAGGGACTGCCGCCAGATGTGCCTGCCTTTCTGGGCTTTGATGAGAAAGGGGCAGCAGGAGGAAATATTGGGAGACAAAAGCCCCGGTTTAAATGATCATTTTCTTTATTTAACATGGCAGCAGACACTCTCTGCGTAGGATCATCATGCCGAGCATAAACTGGACTTTCCCACTTGCCTGGCAGGAGTCACACAGATCCCTGTGTGCTAAATGAACATCTGAGGTAAGACCCACTGTTTCAGATACTTGCTTTTTTCCTAATCGATTAATTTTCTTAAATATATGTTTCAGCCTCAACCACAAACAGCATAGTGGGGGCAAATCTGTGTTAATGTGTATCTAAAAAGCCAAGAAAAACCAGAGGTATAATAGATTCAAGTCAATTTGGGGAGGTTAGTTACTTTGTCAATTCTATGTATGCTGTTTGTTTTGTAGGAAAAATATTTGGTTTAAGAATAGACTAGTGTCATCCTAATCCACCACTGGTGATAATACTGATGTTCAGACTCTTAAAAAAACTTTGTAAAAAGACAGTGAGCTACAGATGCATGTGCTGTATTTTTAGCTCACATACAAATATTAGAACTCTTATTAAAATGATAGGGTTTTTTTTTTTAGCAGAGAAGGATGAATGCTGCATAATTAAGTACAGTATTTAATTTGGCTGTTGTGAAGCAAAAGAATAAGGTAATAATTTTTATTGTACTAATCAGTCTCAAGATGTTCTCTGTGTTAATTGGGTTAAAAAAAATTGCAGTACTTATTAGAAATTCTAATTTCACAATGCAGCACTGACAATAAGCTCAGCCAGTGAATTATTCACATCTTTAATTTGCTCACTTAATGACAGTGTTCTGTAATCAGAGTGCAGAGACTGCTGCCTATGCATTATGTATGATGCTCAGGACTTAAATGCAGGACATTATGAAGCTCTCAGTGGTTCAGTAATTAGTTTTCCACAAGACAGGATTTAGATATTCAGAGATAAAAGTCCACAGTTGGATAATATTAAGGTTGCAACACAAAATAACAAAGGAAAGGAAGCTCAAAGTTTGGACTGAAACTTTGTCTCTAGGGCCTTGTCCACCGTGGAAACAGAATCATGCCACCTGAAATAGTTGCCTAGCTCTGATCACATGTTTGAAAACTGTTTTTGAACAAAGTTGTAGCAGGCAAGGCATTTGAACAATTTCAGTGGACCAGAGGGGAAAGATAAAACCTTTTAAATTAGTGTTCACAGAAGCCCTGCAATATATCCTCCTAACAAGTCTGTAGTATGCATAGCAGGCATCCTCAATGTGCTTTGTAACTTAGTTAGTGCAAATGCAAATCAGGTTACAATAGTGTTTGGCTGTAATTGTGTTTGTAAAAGGGTTACATGCCCAAATGGAGATTGAGCTTGCTCATGGTTTTGTTCCAATTGCTTCTGAGGGAAGGTTTGAAAATCAAATGAGATATTAAGTAAATCTGGGCATGAAAGGAAGTAGATCCGAATTGTCAGTGCAACTTTGGAATTTCTTACACTTGTCAGTTTGGAGTTGTCAGTTTTTCTTTAACGATGCTACGGTTGTTCTGTCATAATTATGTAACTTTAATGGATTACCCAGCCCATTAGCAATACTTTAAAAATGTATACTAGGTTTCAGAAAACATGTCACAGTATCATTTCTAAAGTTTAATAAGTAACTTGAAATCTTTAAGTGATTTTTTAAAAAGAAGAACATGCTGTTATGGTAGACTATATGGGGTATTTTTGAGAGCTTAAATATTAATATTTACTAATAAAATCTCACTGCTTTATCATTTATCAGTCTAAGATTTGTGCTGATTTTCAAAATCCAGGAATTAGAATCCTTAGTAAAAATTGGTATCCAACATTGGAATACACAGCAATACTTTGTAAAAACTGCCTTTTATAGGTTACAGCATTATCTACAAGGAAGTTGAGTTGAGAAGCCTTATAAACAAATGTAATGTTTAGTAAATAATGAAGGGTCAAATTTCTAAAAGTTACATCTTACCATACATTTGAAAAATTCAAAATTAAAAAATGTAAGTCACATCTCCAAATTTGACTTCTAATTTCTAAAACTAAAAAGTTACTTCAAAAAATAAAAAAACTTTTTCATAATTGTTTAGGAAGCTATTGCCTGTGTGATACTTAGAACATACTTTTTGGAAACGATGCTTGATTGGAGCAGAATTAGGATACTAGGCAGCTGAGCAGGTGACCTGGCTTTGACTTGGGTTTGGATACAGGTTAGCATCCATGTATGGATAACATGCGGCAGTCTAATCAGATGGTGGCAGTGGTGCTGGTGGTAGCTGAACAGAGTTTTAAAAATAAATAAATAAATAAATAAAAAGAAATAGAGAAATGGTTGAGAATTAGGAAACTTGAGTTCTATTCTCACTTTTGCCACAAAACAGCCATAAAGTTGTTACAGGGATAAATGAGGTAGGAGCAAAAGTTTTTTTGAAGATTATAAAGCACTAGATAAAAACAAGGGAGCTATTTAACATAAAGTTAAATGTATTTCTTTGAACCTGTGTTATTCATTATGGCAGGGATTGCCATCCAGATTTGCAACACTCTATAATGCTAAAATGTCAAAATATTCTCAAGCAAATCAATTTAAATTTAATTAAATGAAAAATAAGCCATGAGGGGGAAAAAAAGTATTCTTCTTAGGTATTTTGGGGAGAATAAGAGCATTTTGAAGTCTCATAAATGTCAATTTGGTGTTACCACTCCAAAAAGGTTAGCAATCATCATGCTTTAGAGAGTTCTTCTACCCATAACTTAAGAGACACTTGCATATTAATATTCTAAGAAGTCTTATGCATGAAATGTCTGCTAATTACTAAGATTTTAGCCATCTTTTTCATTTTAGATTGTATGAGTCAGATTGAAATCATTTATACGACTAGAATTTTGGAGCTCTTTTCCTCACTAAAAGTCAATTTATATATCAATCAATCAATAATTGACTATCGGCTGGGTGTGATGGCTCACACTGTAATCCCAGCACTTTGGGAGGCTGACATGCAAATGGAAAGCAAGCTGGTCAGATGTGTGTTTCACTTGAGGTCAGGAGTTCGAGACCAACCTGGTCAAAGTGGTGAAACCCCAACTCTACTAAAAATACGAAAATTAGCCAGACCTGGTGGTGTGGACCTGTAGTCTCAGTCATTCGGGAGGCTGAGGCAGGAGAATCGCTTGAACCTGGGAAGTGGAGGCTGCAGTGAGCCTATTGTGCCACTGTACTCTAGTCTAGGCAACAGAGCAAGACTCCGTCTCAAAAAATTTTTTTTAAAATAGACTATCCATTAATGATTTTTTTCAACACCTACTGAGCACTTATAATGCTAAGAAAAATAAGGTGATAACTTCCTCTCATTCTTGAGAGGCAGTATCCCCATATTCCAGGTGAGAAATTGAAGCCTAAAGAAGTTAAGTAGGCTGAGCGTGGTGGCTCACGCCTGTAATCCCAGCACTTTGGGAGGCCGAGGCGGGCAGATCACGAGGTCAGGAGATCAAGACCATCCTGGTTAACACAGGGAAACCCCGTCTCTACAAAAAAAATTAGCCAGGTGTGGTGGTGGGCGCCTGTAGTCCCAGCTACTCAGGAGGCTGAGGCAGGAGAATGGCGTGAACCTGGGAGGTGGAGCTTGCAGTGAGCCGAGATTGTGCCACTGCACTCCAGCCTGGGCGACAGAGCAAGACTCCGTCTCAATAAAAGAAAAAAAAAAGAAGTTAAGTAACTTGACAGCACGACACAGCTGGTGAGTGGAAGTTGGAATTGAACCAGCTTTAGGTCCTCAATTTTCAACAAATAGACCATATTTTCAGTTTCCAAGGCCTTCTGCTAAGGCTGAAAGAAGGTAGATTGAAAGAGGTTCTTGTCCTCAAACTACTCACAGTGGTAATACTTGAATTTCTTCTACCTGGCTCAGTTGTTGGTCAAGACTCTTGCTCCTCTTGGTGCAGTCCAGAGACCAGCAGCATTGGCATCATCCAGAACTAGGCTTGGGTGCTTCTCAAACATTAATGTGGACTTCGAATCACCTGGGATGTCTTTACAATGCAGACTCTTATTCAGTAGGTTTGAGATGGGGCCCAAGATGCTTTTCTGACAAGTTTCCTGGTGATGCAATGTTGCTGTTGGGGAAACCTCCATTTGGTGAGTTCTACAATTTGTCTTGTTTTTCAGTGTGTCTAAGGTAGGCCCAGTATACCTTACTGGGTTCCTTACTGAGTCGTAGCTTTCCTCCAATTCTGATGTTCTCTTGATTCAAATAGAAGAGCTTTCACCTTGGCTTCTTGGCTATGGCCCTCTGCTGCCCTGGGTCCCAACCTACATAGCTATGGCCCTGCCTGCCTGCTTATCTCTAGCTTAGACTTTCTTTTGAGTCCACACTCCCAGTTACCAGTGATGTTCTAACATCAGCCTGGTTGAGGATCTTCATTCCCTCCTCTTCATCAAAACCAACTGTGAAGCCCATTAAAAACCTGCAAGCCTTCTAGGTCTACAACCATAGATTTTAATTCTGGGGCTAGTCTTTGGAATCTTATTTTCATTTACAAAGTTTTATAGTTGATTCTGATGGGTGTCACATACTGAGAACAACTTCCCTAGGGGCCCCTGCTATGCTCTGACCTGATGGGAACCTCTTGGAAAGTAACATTGGCATGGCTTGGGTTCAAGTTTGCAATACACTGAGAACTTTTTCTCTATGCCTCTGTGTTAGCAATGAGAGCACAGCACGGAGAGAACTTAAAACTTTACTGAACTAGTTTCAGAAGGCTTTGCTGAGTGATTGGCATTTGAATTGGATAGCCGTTTAATGAACAGGTCCTTTGTTCAGGCCAAAGGAGTGGCATATGCAATGATAGTTAAAAGTGAGAAGTGCCTTAAGTAAACATCCATTTGGACAAAAGTGTTTGTTTAACACATGGAAAGGAGAAGTAGGAGATAAAATTACAAAGGTAGGTAAAAGCCTCACTTTTAGAACTTCATGTGTTACACCAAACAGTATGTGCTTTATTCTACATATTGTGAGGATTATCAGAGATTAAGATGGAAAGCAAGCTGATCAGATGTGTGTCTCAGAAAGATAACCTTGGCTTTGAGGAAGATGAATTCAGTGAGGCAAGACTGAAGAAAAAGAGACCAGTTAGGTACGTGTGGTAATAGAGTGTGAGAGATGAAGAGGGATCCTTTCCTTGTGCCATATGCCTGGGACCTGAACCTAAGTTCCTCTGTCTCAGACACTGATGATGCTTTTTTTTTTTTTTTACAGTTACATTTCATAGCAATAGCCTGCTAAGCCTCTTAGACCTTATAAATGGCATGGCCTTGAGAATTCAGGTAACTCAAAGCTTTTATGAGCCATCAGTTGTTCTTACTTCTCCTGATTATTTTATTTTATAGTGCTGAGACAGCTAGCTCTAGGGTTCTTCCCTCAGGAGATACTTAGAGCTTTTAAGGTAATTATTTGGTAGAAAATCTTCTACTAATGGCCTAAGATAAATTTGAAACCAGTTAATGAGCAGCTATATGAATCCAATGGTTGGGAGAGTTGTGTCTAGGCCTGTTGAATGCACTGCTTTTGCCCTACCTTTGGAGAAAGACTTTGCATTATCCTTGATCTAGCTTGATTTTTTTAGGTACTGCCTCTGGATTTGTTCCTTTTAGAGTGAAAGCTCCAGTCAATTGCCTTTTAAAAGTAAGCGTAGATGTGGCTGGGCGCGGCAGCTCACACCTGTAATCCCAGCACTTTGGGAGGCGTTGGTGGGTGGATCACCTGAGGTCAGAGGTTCAAGACCAGCCTGGCCAACATGGAGAAACCCCGTCTCTACTAAAAATACAAAAATTAGCCAGGCATGGTGGCGGGTGTCTGTAATCCCAGCTACTCGGGAGGCTGAGGCAGGAGAATCGCTTGAACCTGGGAGGGGAGGTTGCAGTGACTGAGATTGCACCATTGCACTCCAGCCTGGGCGACAGGGTAAGACTCCGTCTCAAAAAAAAAATAATAATAAGAAAAGTAAGCATAGACGTATTGCTTCACCAGCCTTCATTTACTCACCTCTACGTGGAAAGCTCACTAAATTCTAACCACTACATATATTGTATCATAGAATATATTTTGGGGACAATAATACTCTCAGATGTGCCTAGGCATTTCAACAAGTTTTTGACCCAGCCTAGTTTGTTCTTATTTCCATTTCTGTTCTGTACTTCCTTGTTATTAGCTCAACTCTGTCTTCCTTTGTGGGGTAAACTGAGTGTCCCCCTCCCATGAAGATTTCCACTTCATAACTCTCAGAGCCTGTGAATATGTTACTTATACAGTAATCCTCTCTTATCTGAAGTTTTACTTTCTACACTTTCAGTTATCCATGGTAAATCACAGTCTGAAAATATTAAATGAAAAACTCCAGAAATAAATAATTTGTAAGTTTAAATGCTGTTCTGATTAGCATGATGAAATCTGTCACCATACCACACTGTTCTACTCTGTTCCACCTGGGTATGAATCATCCATTTTTCCAGTGAACCCATGTTGTAGACACTACAGGCCCATTAGTCACTTAGTAGCTGTCTCCATTATCAGATCTACTGTCAAGGTATTGCAGTGCTTGTGGTAAAGTAACCCTTATTTTACTTAATGATGTCCCCAACATGCAGTAGTACTGATGCTAGCATGTTGTTAAAATTATTGTTTTATCATTAGTTATTGTTGTTAATCTCTTACTCTGCCTAATGTATAAATTACATTTTATTATAGGTATGTATGTATAGGAAAAAACAGAGTATATATAGGGTTCATTATTATCCTTGGTTTCAGACATTCACTGGGGGTCTTATCTCCCTTGAGAATAAGAGGGGGAATACTCTATGGCAAAAGGGACTTAGGAGATATAATTAAGAATTTTGAAATGGGAAATTATTCTGGATTTTCTGGGTGGGACTTATGTAATCACAATGGTCTTTTTAAAAGGTAGGCAGGAAAGAGTCAGAGAAAGGAGGTGCTACTGTGCTGGATTTGAAGACAGAGGGAGGGACTATGAGCTAAGGAAAGCAGGCATCCTTTAGAAACTGCAGAAGGATGGAAACAAATTTTACCATGCAGCCTCCAGAAGGAACCAAACCTGCCAGTATTGGACTTCTTATATCCAGAACTGTAAGACAGCAGATTTGTATTATTTTAAGCCACAAAGTTTGGGGCAATTTGTTACCCCAGTAATAGAGTATTAATATAGCATATGGTGTACCTTTAACTGATTTGTTTCTTTGCTCAGTTTGTCCTACTGATAACATTTTTATTGGTTCATCGTTGTTCTTTCTTGACTACTTCTCTTTTATTGAGTCAGCACCCTTACTTTTTCCGAGTGTCCATTTCCTCACTTAATGACAATAGTGTTATCTAGGAGATGAATGACTGCTGGCACTGTTCTGAGGTGAATGAGGTAAGGCCAGCAAAGCACGCCACAGTGTCTGCTGTACAGCAGGTGTGTAATGAATGCAGCTCCTGTCACTTCGTGGGCTTTTGCCAACCTGATCATTGGGGTTTTACTCACAATCTTGGAGAAATTTAGAAGCTGTTTTGCATATTGGCAGCTTACAGGATAGAAAAGTTTCATTTAGAATTTAGATTAGTAAGTGCTTAGTGCTAATAGCATTTCTAGATTAATTTCATTTTCTTCAATCCATTTCAAATCTCATTTAAAATATATTTTAATTTTGAATTCTTGACTTTTGTGGTAAAATACATCTCATTTGTGGCCATGTCTACACTTTAAATACTGAACTAGCTAAAGCTAAGCAGAGCAGAATTCCTCCCCGCCTACCCCCCCAACACACTAGAGTCTACAGTACAATTAGTGTCCTACATAGATAGAAGCCTTAAGGGTTAAGTGAGAATGCTGGTGAAAGTACTTTGTGAAGTCTTTTGCTGTCCAATGTAATTTGTTGGTACATTGTTGCATTTATAAGGTTATGAACTCCTTGAGAATAATACTGTGTATTATTTCCTTGGATCCCCAAGGCCTTACAAGATTTATTAAATAAATTACTAAATAAGTTAGAAAATTAGAGTGGGGAAAGGAAATGAAGAAGTGTTAGAGAAAAGGAAGATAAAGAACTGGATTTGGTAGTTCTTTGAGTAGGATCACTCACTAGTTGTCTTGGAAATGGCTCCTGATCCCTGTATTTGCGCTCTCACCCCCTAACCTATACACTGCTGGTGTGTAAACGCTAAACCCTCCCTCACATAACTTGTCTCAGTAACTCAGACTGCCCAACTAGGGTGGGCATGTAAAGCAACCCACTCCCTAAATGAGTTTCCTATTGTTGCCATATGCAATAACCATAAATGTGGTGGATTAAAATGACACACATTTGTTATCTTACAATTCTATAGTAAGAAGTCTGGTCCAGAGTCTTAGCTCTCACCAGGCTAAAACCAAGGTGTCAGTAGGCTGTGTTTCTGTCTAGAAGTTCTAGGGGAG
The DNA here is from genome assembly GCF_028858775.2 of Pan troglodytes. Taxonomy (NCBI): domain Eukaryota; kingdom Metazoa; phylum Chordata; class Mammalia; order Primates; family Hominidae; genus Pan; species Pan troglodytes. Next base: position 109,261,921 of record NC_072403.2, read on the forward strand.
AACCTGCCTTGCTCATTTGAGTTGCTGGCAGAATTCAGTTCCTGGTGGTGGTGGGGCTGAGACCCCACTTTCTTGCTTACTGTTTGAGGGATATTTCCAGCTTCTTAAGGTCATCCATATTCCTTGGCTCATAGACCTGTTCCTCCATCTTCAAACCCCACAATGGCAAGTCCAGTTGCTCCCTCACTTCAGATTTCTCCTCCTCCTTCTTCCATATGATCTTTCTGGCCCATTCTTTTGCCTCTCTCTTTCAATTTCAAAAACTTATGATTACTTTGGATCCACATGGATAATCCAGAATAATCTCCCAGCTAAAGATCCTTAACCTAATCATACCTGCAAAGTCCCTTTTGCCTTTAAGGTAAAATACTCATAGTTTCCACGGATGAGGAGGTAGAACTCTTTAGGGTGTCATTATTCTGTTTATCATAGCCCCTAATTTATAACATTTACCTATATTTTAATTATTCCACATTTAGTTTTCTGATTTGTGTAGTAGCATTTTTTTTTTCTTTTTGGAGACAGAGTCCTACTCTGTCTCCCAGGATGGAGTGCAGTGGTGTGATTTCAGCTCACTGCAACCTCCACCTCCTGGGCTCAAGCGATTCTTGTGCCTCAGCCACCTGAATAGCTGGGATTACAGGCATGTGCCACCACATCTGGCTAACTTTTGTATTTTTAGTAGAGACAGGGTTTCACCATGTCGGCCAGGCTGGTCTCGAACTTCTGGCTTCAAGTGATCCACCCACCTTGGCCTCCCAAAGTGCTGGTACTACAGGAGTGAGCCACCACGCCCTGCCTTGATTTGTGTAATAGTATTTTTAGTTTCTCTCTAAACCTCAGTTATCCATTCTCAGAATTCTATCAGGCATCTGGTTCAACTCTGTTGTCAGCTTCGTTTTTCTGCAATATAAAGTCATTTTTACCCCAGTTTGTTTCAATCCAGTTAGATTCAATTCAATTCAACAACACTTTATTGTCTGCTGAAAACCTTCCTAGTATGATAAGGTAAGGTAAGGTATAGAGTTTGTAATCTGCTTGTAGAGATAAGACATATTCACAGGAGATAGAGAAAAATGCAAGACAGAGTACAGTAACCTGCCATGTGTATATTACAGACAAGGGAGCTAGAAGGGGAAGATTAACATGCATTGGTGGGATTAAGTAAACAAAGTTGTGACTATGCCTGGCTGAAGTCACTTATATGCTGTGATTTAAGGAACAATGGGAAGGGCCTTCTCCTTGAAACTATCTCCCTACATAGCCTGAAATTTGTTGCATCACTTTGTCACTATTAGATCACATCCATTTAGTTTAACAAACATTCTGTTTTATCAAGGCATCCTGCAGAACTCTTGCTCTCTGTTTAAATATATATATATATATACTATTTTTTGTTTGTTTGTTTGTTTTTTTCTAGACGGAGTCTCGCTCTGTCACTCCAGGCTGGAGTGCAGTGGCGCGATCTCGGCTCACTGCAATCTCCGCCTCCCGGGTTCATGGCATTCTCCTGCCTCAGCCTCCCAAGAAGCTGGGACTACAGGTGCCCGCCACCACGCCTGGCTAATTTTTTTTTGTATTTTTAGTAGAGAAGGGGTTTCACTGTGTTAGCCAGGATGGTCTTGATCTCCCGACCTTGTGATCTGCCCACCTTGGCCTCCCAAAGTGCTGGGATTATAGGCGTGAGCCACCATGCCAGGCCAAATATATTCATAATTTTTAATTGAACCACTGTATACTAATCCCTGTACTTTAGTTTGAGTCAACTTTCTGTAGATCTTTTTTTTTTTTTTTTTTTTTGAGACAGAGTCTTGCTCTGTTGCACAGTCTGGAGTACAGTGGTATGATCTCGGCTCACTGAAACCTCCGCCTCCTGGGTTCAAGCAATTCTCCTGCCTCAGCCTCCCGAGTAGCTGAGACTACAGGCGCCTGCCACCATGCCTGGCTAATTTTTGTATTTTTAGTAGAGACGGGGTTTCACCATGTTGGTCAGGCTGGCCTCAAACTCCTGACCCTCATGATCTGCCTGCCTTGGCCTCCCAAAGTGCTGGGATTACAGGCGTGAGCCACCACGCCTGGCCACTTTCTGTAGGTCTTTAAAGAATATTTCCCTTCCAAATTTGTTGTCCTAATAACTTGATAGGGTTTCTAGCAGCAGACATTTTGAGACCTCAGTAATACATAAGTCAAGTAAGTCAGGACCAAATGAGAAAAAGCCTTGGAAAACTGATCTAGGCCAGGACACCTTTTATTCTCTGATGATGCCCCTAAGAGAAATTAACATGGCAGCAGTGCTGACTCCCACGGAGTGTGGCCGGGAGTCCATATTCCAGTGTTCAAGGGCAAGTAGTTCAAGTCTGAAGCAAACTACTATTAACATCATAGAAGTTCTTAAAATGTGAAGTAGTGACCTAGCTATAGAAGTATTTGGACAAGAGCAGATAATTATAGTCAGGTAGAGGTAGCTTGTTTTCAAAATACTAAATCCAGTACCTTAGCTAGTGTCTGAGGATACAGATCTAAGTTCCAGCTCCATTAGGGAGAGGCGGCTGACAAGAGGTAGGTAAATTCGGATTCCAGGCAAATGGCCTAGAGTTCAGAAAGGAGGCTTGAACATAAAGTGGGCACCATGGCTGAAGCCCAGAATAGAGTGGGACAAAGGGTCAAGCTTGGAGCTTGGAGCACTAGTGTCATGGGAGACATGGGCTTTGGATGACAGGACAAATTTCAGACCACTGGGATCATGACTCTAATATCCAATGAGGCCTCATTCTCTTTGGCTCTGGCAGAACAGGACTCACTGACTATTGTTCTGTAACCTGTAATGGCACAGCCCATTGTAGGCTCCACTTGTCAGCCTTAGAGGAATAGGAAGAGCACAGTCAGTTACCATTAGGGGTTTTATGGTAAAAATACCATCACAGGCATTTGTCCCACCTATGTTGTAGAGTTTGTCTAATGCCATATGACTCCAGTCATGATTGAATTAACAAGTTATTCCTATTAAAGTGTTATTCTAAATCTAGACCTTGGTCATTAAATTATTTGTTCATTTTATTCATTTTCTAAGCCAAAAATTTAGATTGTATTTTAGCTGAATAGAAGAAATAAATTCTAATAATTCAAGTTCTCTGAAGATGAAATGAGAGGCCATAGGCTCCCTGAAACTGGAAGGATCAAAACATACATTGGATGACCATTTGGCAGATGAGATGCTGAGGGATTAAACAGGTGACATTTAAGGTCCCTCCTAATCTTAAAACGCCATCTAAGCCAGGATAATACAAACATGCCTAGAGTTCACAGACATTAGTTTTATTTACTGAACACCTGGCTTCTTTTAAATTTTAGAAAAACACTTATTAATTAGAAAAGAGATATTAAAATGGAATAATTTTCATTAAGCATACTTGGCCATTTTTAATTACTTTCTTCAACTTAAAATCCCCTTAATACACTGATTACTTATTAGATAAACCAATAATCTTCTATGATTTGCAGTAAAATGGAAATGTATGCATAAATATTTAAATGTTACAGATAGTCATATACAGTGAGGATCCTCCTTTTTTTAAGCATAAAATTCATACTGGTATATTTTATTACAAAGTTGTTTGTTTTAATCCTGAAATAAAACCAAAGTTTGTCTCCTAGTTGCACTGAATTTCAATGGCCTTTTAAGTTGCAATTAAGCTCAGAGTTCTTTTAGAAGAAGAGCCTATCTGTACTTAAGATGTAAGTTGCCCTAGGTAAGGCTTTCAATCCCTGCTGTGCCTGGCAGTCTGTGAAGAAAAAGTCTAAAAGAATGGTGTGTGATTTTGGAATTGATGTCTATATCTAGGAATAGGGTCCACTGAGAAAGGCCTTTTCTAAACTTTTGCTTTGGTGCTTCCAGTTCAAGTCTGGAATTACCAAATTTTTGTGCTTCAGAGATCATTAGTGATGGCTCTTGCCTCACTGAGTCACAGTGAGTTTGAGTGGCTTATCTATTCATCTGTTGTACCTAAGAGTTCTCTAAGCTCTGTTACTTCCAATTTGACAGTGACACATAATCTCAATTATGGGATTCAGTGACACGGACAAGATCACACTTTCAGTAGATCGGAGTCGTGTTACCTCCTCTTGTGATGCTGGGCTACAGCCTTCACAGTACTTCTTTCCATTTTTATTTCTCTAATGACTACAAGGTGACTAAATTGAACCTTATTTGTCTGATGGTAGGTAAAATAAGGTTACAATCTAGACCATTAAATGTAATTCTCATTTATTGAAAAATAATGTTTGTAAGATTTGTAATTACTTAAAGATACTTTTTTCCTAAGGTATTTACTAAACCTTATCGTGTGTAGTATACATTTTATAAATAATATAGATGTCAATCATATGTATTAAGATATCAGATATTTACAGGTTTCAGGATACTTAGCATTTTAAAAATAAATTACTGCTTATACAGTAATAGTTCACTTGTTGCCTTGTGATTGTTAGTCTTAATGAATATTGTTATATGTAGTTGGAACAATCAGGAGCAGAAACTTGATCATGATTCAGGCTGAAAGTTATTCTCAGAATTTTAATTTCATAATGTTGTACATTATAAATAACTGACTTGATATCTCTTGATCTCTATGTGCTGATTTTAAAAAAGTATTCTTAATTACCTGCCTGAAGCTAGAGGTAGGCAGGAATTTTGATTGCAGCATTCTTATATCTTGTTTCTAAGAAGTTGCTTGTCCAAAGAAATAGCACCTTCCTTGCACCTTCCTTTTTCCCTCCCCCTCTCTCTTTCTTTCTTTTTCCCCTCTGAGCTCAGATGTGATACTCCCACAATTTCTCTGTTGTCATCACAAGAACTCTCTAGCATAGGGAAGATGTATCCAAGCCACTTTCCCTTGACCTTCATGACTGTACCCAGACTCACTGCTGGGCTCTTTACAATATGCCATCCCTTTTATTTTTATTTATTTATTCATTTATTTATTTTTTGAGATGGAGTCTCACACTGTCACCTGGGCTAGAGTACAGTGGCATGATCTCGGCTCACTGCAACCTCTGCCTCCCGCGTTCAAGCGATTCTCCTGCCTCAGCCTCCTGAATAGCTGGGACTACAGGCGCGCGCCACCATGCCTGGCTAATTTTTGTATTTTTAGTAGAGAAGAGGTTTCACCATTTTGACCAGGATGGTCTCGAACTCCTGACCTCATGATCTGCCCACCTCGGCCTCCTGAAGTGCTGGGATTACAGGCATGAGCCACTGCACCTGGCCGCCATCCTTTTTATTCTTACGACATTCCTGAGACCTAAGCATTGCATTAGGATTGTTGTTCTGTAAATGAGAGAACTGAGGTTTTCAGAGGTTTATTGTGTCCAAAACTCATTCAAGATATCCTTTCTACCACACCCAGCTTCTTAATTATATTTATTTGTTGGTGGGGGGGAGACAAAGAGAATAAAAATAAGATAAAAAATGGCATTTCACATCTGTAGACCACTTTAGAAATTTTTCTTTGTCTCCTAGCCCATTATGTTTTATATGTATATTACAGTGATCTCTAGAGAACTAATGTGTTAATGATAATAGTAATATTTGTTAAAAACTTGCTATATGGCAGGCACTGTGCTAAGTGTTTCACATACATTATTTCATTTCATCCTCACAGCAATCCTATGAAGTAGAAATTATCCTCATTTTTAAGATGAAAAAATGAAGCTTGGAGAGATTAAATAGTTTGCCCAAGGTTACTGCTGTTTAAACCAGAGCAATCTGCAAATTTCTATCCCCTAACCACTCCTCTCTGCTGCTTGCACTGTACCTAAGGCTCTTCTTGTTTTGCTACAACATTTCTTCTCTTTAGGAAGGGTTGCAGGGAAATGACTTCTGCACTACCAGTATGCTATTAGGAGCCACTGCTGCTGACCAATGCCCTCAGATTTTAATGTGCATGGAAATTATCTGTTGTTTTCTAAGGCAAATGGTCCTAGACATTTCTGAAATTTTCATATTACACTAAGTATAAAATTTAAATGAATTAGAGTTGCTTAGTGGATAAAACGCTACAACTTGATATTGTCAATAAATATCTAAAGTAAATAATCATTTCTCAACTTATTTTTTATATAAAATCAGATTTTGTAAAGTCAATTGCTTTAAAAATTTTCTTTCTTTTTTTTGGGGGGGGAGATGGAGTCTTGCACTGTCTCCCTGGTGCTGCATGGTGCCTTATCTTTGTAATTCATACAATTGTGGGATATAATCAGAAAAGATCTTTGTTTTTATTTCTCTGCCCCTTTAAATTTCTTTAGTGGCCTTAGCTTGTCTGCTACTGAATGGAAACATGGGCAATTCTATCACTTTACCACTCTCTCCTAGGATCCTACAGTGTCTGTATCTAACATACACAGTCTCAATTTAGTAATGAGAAGTGTCCACTCCCATGTATTGGCAAACACTTCCATCTTCATCCAAAATACAATTACTTACTTACCCTAGCTGAAGCTTTTTGCAGGTGGGAATCCAAGTGGGGAGTGTGGGCCTTCCTTTCTTCTCTTTTTTGAGACAGAGTTTCACTTGTCACCCAGGCTGGAGCGCAATGATGCAATATCGGCTCACTGCAACCTCTGCCTCTCGAGTTCAAGCGATTGTCCTGCCTCAGTCTCCCTAGTAGCTGGGATTACAGGCGCCTGCCATGACACCTAGCTAATTTTTGTATTTTTAGTAGAAACGGGGTTTCACCATGTTGGCCAGGATGGTCTCAAACTCCTGACCTCAAGTGATCTACCCGCCTTGCCCTCCCAAAGTGCTGGGATTACAGGCGTGAGCCACCACACCTGCCTTTTCTTTTCTTTTTTATTTTTTTGAGACAGAATCTTGCTCTGTCTTGCCCAGGCTGAAGTGCAGTGGGCCAAGTGATCACGGCTCGCTGCAGTCTTGTTGACCACCTGGTCTCAAGTGATCTGTTCACCTCAGCCTCCCAAGTAGCTGGGACAACAGGTGGGATGCCACGCCAGGTGAATTTTTGTATTTTTTTGTAGAGACAGGGTTTGCCATGTGGCCCTAGTCTCGAACTGGCTGGTCTCGAACTCCTGGCCTCAAGCAAAGTGCTGGGATTATAGGTGTGAGCCACCGTGCCCTGCTGGGCCTTCCTTTCTATTTCCCTATTTCAGTGGTTCTTAAAAAGCATGATCCTGTGGACCAGTAGCATGAACAGGGAAATTGTTAGGAATTGATATTCTTGGTTCCCACCCAGACTTACTGAATCAGAAAATCGGGATGAGGCCAGCAATGCATTTTAACAAGTGCTCCAGGTAACTGATAAACATTAGTTTGAAAAACACTGCCCTATCTGACACTTATTTCCCTCCTCATCCTTCTTGGTATTCTTAGTTTCTGTGACTAAACCAAAGGGAGCGGGGATAGAAAAGGGGCCAGTAGGGTTATTATTCCTCTGGTATTGTTGTAAGATAACTTCTTGCATTAGGGCCTGAGTCTTATCTATAGTTGATGCTTTCTCTGGTGGCTGCTTTTTCAAAGGCCTTGGCTAAGAATATACGTTTATCCCTTTTCTTCTCTTCCCCTTTTTTCCCTACCCTTCTTCCATGTGAAAGGATCTCTCTGTTGGGGTCTTACTGTCCTTTCAGGGCCCAATCAGAATGACCCTAGAAATGCTTTTATTTGATATAGTTTACAGAATACAAAGTTGTAAAATAAAAAATGAGTCTATTCTTTATGAACAAGATTTTCTTTTCTCCCACTGACCCCCTGCCATTTTCCAAGTGTAAAGAAGTTTATGAATTGATTGATCTGGGGCTTCCTTGATAGTATTTTGAGGTCTCTCAGTCCAGAGTGAGATCATGAAACTAGACAACAGTCAGGGATTAGGTTAGAACTGCCTGATCATTACCTACTGAACTGGACCCCTCTTGTACACCATTTTACATCATCTTGTCCTCACTTATTACTCTAGTCACTGCTATAGTTACTAGGTCTAGAGAGACTTGACCAGTCATGTAGGTGCAACATGACAATGCCTCAGCCTGGGTCAGTTACATCCTGTTTCCTGCCTGGTGCTTCTCTGATGGCCTAGTATCTGCTGGGCTTCCATGCATGATCAAACCAGAATTGGGTGCAAGGGAGTTAATGCCTATGGCGCCATTCTTGGCTAATAGGGAACACATTTACCAGATAAAAACTTCCGCCTTTTAAGCCAGGTGGGAAATTCTGAAATGGATGTTCATAAAGCTTCTCAGAACCTCCTACAGAATTGAGTAATTATTGCCTATAGAAGTTTCCAGCTAGATAATGCATCTTTGTATTGACTTTCCCTCCTTCCTCACTCATTCTCTCATTCCTCACTGCTGTTCCCTGATCGCTTCCTAAACAAATGGCCTGCTTACAAACCTTTTTCTCAGACTTTCAGGGGGACTCAGGCAAAGACACCAATATGAACCTTTCGTATTTCCTATCTTTTGAAGATTTTGCAGACTCAAAGATTCAAGGTGATAAATTCATTTGAAACTGAGGATATCTGCAAAAGGGAATGTCTGAGATTTGTTGGCTTCAACTGAACAATTAGTCACCAAGAATTGAAATTACCCATATGTGATTCATGAAATACTATCAAGCTGCCATCATTTCTGGAGGCAGGGAACTACTAGATAACATCTTTGAGAAACACTGAGGATTTCAGTGACTATTTTATAAGAGGGAGGCACTTATTTTTTTCTGTCTCAGCAAAGTATCAAAAAATCTTGGCATTTATCAGGGCTCACAAGTGACTATACACTGAAGAGATGACTTATAGTTTGCTTTAATTTAAAAGCAAGACATACTTGTCACAATTCAGAGTTCTCTTGGGTGACAGCGATGCCAGTATTGCCTCAACTTGCCTTTGTGCTACACAGAAGAAGCCATGCAAGTGCATTAGCTTTTTTAGCCTCAGAAACTACTGTGGTTGTATGCTAATCTAGCCAGTGGTTTGAGAAAACTGGCTATGAATTGATTATATTGAAATCACTAGGGAAGCTTTTTAAAAATACATGTTTCTGAGTTCCATCTCTGGGTATTTGGATTGGGGCTGGTGTGTGGGCAGTGGTGGCCTGAAGCTGGCTGTGAGAGCTGATTGTGCACTTCTCTTCCTTACTCTATGTTGAGTGACTTTATGTTGGTAGCTTGAAATCAGCTCTAGTGGGAGTATGTATACCATGAAAATTGGCAAATCCTACAACTTGGCAATTTATCCCCCTAGAGAGCTGGTTATAAAACATTTACTAGAACATCACTAGATTGAGCCTATGAATCCAATGCAATCTTCTACCCAGGTAAGGAATCTGCCTTTCAGGAATGTTAATATTTTTATTTCTGATTTAATATGAGCTGTTCAGATGTCAGTACAATTAGTCCACTATCCATTTTTTGCAAGTATAATGTTTAAGGTAGATATTAACCTTTTGTATTTGATATATTATTGAAATTACTTTAATAAAAATACCAATTTGACTTGTATTACAGAAGCTAATGTAAATGACCTCCCCTTTGTACCTGATTGGATTTTCTAAAGGAAAACCAGTCCACATTAATTTAACTCCCTATGTGATACTGTTCTACAAAATTAAAATATTTATCTGGCTTGGTTTAAGGACAGTTGTTAGAATAATTGTTTTAACAGAAACTTGGACAATATATTCTCACACATATTATACTTTAATGAACGATTTCTGTGCTAAACTGAATAGTTATCATTATAAGATTTTATCTGGAATTTGGAGAGGTGGCCTGTTAGAGAGATTACAGGGGAGTCCCTATTTCTCTCTCCTATTGGTACCATTAATTATTAATATTAAACGTTAGACATAGTGAGGTTGGAGAATTCAGTACATATTAAGAAAGAGAAGGAATAATAATTTTCAACACAATGCCTATATTTCTGTACCTGGCAATAATGATTTAAAGACCAGTTTAGGTCATTTATGCCATTTCTAACAGAGTTTACACTGATAAACTTGAAATACAAAAAAATCACAATGTGGTTTTAACATGAAGTGGAAATGTCAAATTGTTTGATATGGTATAGTATTCTGAAAATTGAATTAGATGTAAGGAAGAAATGTGTTCTAACCTCAGCTTCATCATTTCCTATTCAAATGCCATGGGTCAATCACATAATCATTCTCAACTTCGATTCCTTATTCTTGAAACTAGTGAATTTATACTACATAGTTTATTCTGAGGATCAAATAAGATAGTGCAGGTGTGAGCACTTTGAATATTCTACATTACTCTTCAAATGTAAGAAATTATTAATATTAGTTTTTTATTTCAAAGACTTTGGAAGGATATTATCTTTTTATTAAATGTGATTCAATCTAAATAGATATATAATGTATCTAGTGTTGATAAATCCCTTGTTAGAACTTTAAGTGACAGGATGAATCTTAATTCGCCATTGACAGATGTGGTTATCTTCTTTTGGATGCTATCTGCCATTGACAAATGTGGTTATCTTCTTTTGGATGTTATCTTCTTTTGGATGTTATGAAATCATTCTCAAAATTCAAATAAATCTCTTAATAGCTACAAGCATTATTTTGCAATTATTTTATGGAAGAAGAGTTGTATTGCTTAAAATATTTCTATCTTCTGTGAAGGTGTAGTATAAATAAAAAAAAAAGCTAACTTATGGAGTTCTTACTGTTTGGGAGGAACCATGTTATAAAGTAGAGTAGGTATTATTAGTATCCCATTTTTTTTCAGATGAGAAAACTAAGGCTAAGAGAGAATAATCGATTTTCCACATCTAACAGCTATAAGATGATAAAGCTAGGACTCAGAAATTATTCCACCTGACATCCAAGCTCAGACTCTGAAACAAAATGCTAATACTGCCTCTTGGATTGTTCACCTTTGCCTTTATTCTCACTTTACCCACTATATATGAATGTATATATTTTATATGTGTACATCACTATACATCTTCATCACTATATATGAATGTACATAATGTATATAAAACTGTCCCTACGTTTAACAGTGGCTGCAAACTACCTGGCATCCTGACGGTCTGATTTCTGTCAATCACATGCATAGCAATTTATAACTGTAGTTAATGGTGTTATTTCCTCAATTAACCCTAGATTTGAAGGTCAAGTGGACCTTCAAATTTCCCTCAAAGGACACTTATTTAGTTTATTATGGGAAAGTAATAATAGGCACAATTTTTATTATTTGTTAAGTACCTAGCAATTTGTACCTATAACCCTTACTATAGGCATAGATATTATAATCCTCATGTTGCAGATAACAGACTGAGATGGACAGTACTCTGCTGGAGGTTATGCAATAGCTTAGTGACAGAGCTGGAATTTAAACTGGTCCCCAAACTCCGTAGCCTATCATTTTCTCACTAACAACAAACACATGGCACACCATGTGTGATACACTGAGGGGATCCCCTTGTTAGAATTGGTCATCTCTAGATGCTAGTGTGATTTCAAAGCTTTGTTGACTGAGGGGAAAAAGTTAATTCTGTGCTACATTTATGATTAATTAGCAAATTGAGGGTAGAGCTGTTTTAGTTGTTCTCAAGATAATGTAGTTTGGGTCCAAACCAGGGATCTCTAAGAGAATAAATACTTTACACTCATCCTCTGGAATTGTGATTGATATGATGTAAATAACATCAAAATTAAAATTAAAATTTTGATGTTATTTAAAATTATGTCTGTGATTTTTAAGGTTTCTATACATTAAAATTTAGGTAGTAAAGAATACTGCTTGCACTAGAGTTCTTGAAAATGATAAGATCTTACATTTTGTTTGGAAACCACCAAATTCTAAATTCAGGGGATGAGTTGGAGAGGGAGCACTAACCTCTTTTTGTTCATTATCGTGTAAGTTATATTATGCAATCCTCAAAATAGGCTTTTAGGCCATTACTCAGATGGAAGAAGCAGATTTTGTTTTACAACTAGAGGATAATATAGTACATCTCCTGTAAAAACAAACTCAAGTCTTCATATTCAGAGACCTATTTTAGTTTTCTAATTAAAAAATGAAACAAACAAAAAATTGTTCTAGAATTACGAAAAAACTGAAGAAAATATACTAATTAAAATATCAATTTGGCAGAAACTTTAAAAAAAGAATTGTGTTTCTCAAGTGTACCAAAGCTTTAAATAAAATCTTACAGGGGATTTTATTCATGTGTAGGCAGTCATAAAATATCTCAAGTTGAATGGGGGTGGGGAGGCATTCTTAAAGTTACTATTACTTTTGTGGGTCAATTCTTTCTGAAATTTTTTATTATTTATTTATTACTTTGAATCCTCAAAAGCTATTTTAATTAATTAACTAATTTCTACTTTGAACCCTGAGAAGCTATTTTAAAAATTTAACTTAATTTTTAACCTAAATATAGCTCTTTTTTAAACTTTTTTTATTTTAATTTTTTTCTTTGTTTTTTGAGACAGGGTCTTGCTCTGTTGCCCAGGCAGGAGTACAGTGGTGCAAGTGATTTCAGCTCACTACAGCCTCGACCTCCAAGGCTCAAGTAATCTTCCCACTTCAGCCTCCCAAGCAGCTGGGATTACAGGCATGTGCCACCATACCCAGCTAATTCAGAAATTAATTGATATCTACACTCATATGTAGTCCAGAGTGTTTAGGTCACTAACAAAAATAGTTCACTTACATATCTTAATATGATACTTTATGTAAAAGAATTTCAAAGTTTAAAAACTATAAGCAAACATAGGTTATTGTTATTATTTGGGCATTTCCCCTTCTTAATCAGTAAATACTTTTTAAGTGCGTACTATGAATCAAACACTGTTAGGTGCTGATATTGTTTGGCTCTGTGTCCCCACCCAAATCTCATCTGAATTGTAATAATTCCCACGTGTCATGGGAGGGACCTGGTGGGATATAATGGAATCATGGGAGTAGGTTTTTCCTGTGCTGTTCTCCTGATAGTAAGTCTCATGAGATCTGATGGTTTTATAAAGGGGAGTTCCCCTGCACATGTTCTCTTGCCTGCCACCATGCAAGACATGACTTTGCTCCTCATTTGCCTTCTGCAATGATTATGAGGCCTCCCCAGCCATGTGGAACTGTGAGTCAACTAAACCTCTTTCCTTTATAAATTACCTAGTCTCAGGGATGTCTTTATTAGCAGCATGAGAACAGACTAATACAGTAAATTGGTACCAGTAGAGTGGGATGCTGCTGTAAAGATACCTGAAAATGTGGAAGTGACTTTGGAACTGGGCAACAGGCAGAGGTTAGAACAGTTTGGAGGACTTAGAAGAAGACAGGAAAATGTGGGAAAGTTTGGAACTTCCTAGAGACTTGGAGTACTCAGAAGACAGGAAGATGTGAGAAAGTTTGGAACTTCCTAGCCTTGTTGAATGGCTTTGACCAAAATGCTGATAGTGATATGGACAATGAAGTCCAGGATGAGGTAGTCTTAGATAGAAATGAGGAGCTTGTTGGGAACTGGAACAAAGGTGAGTTTTGCTATGTTTAACAAAGAGACTACCAGCATCTTGCCCCTGCCTTAGAGATTTGTGAAACTTTGAACTTGAGAGAGATGATTTAGGGCATCTGGCAGGAGGAATTTCTAAGCAGCAAATTATTCAAAAGGTGACTTGGGTACTGTTAAAAACATTCAGTTTTATGTATTCACAAAGATATGGTTTGGAATTGGAACTTATGTTTAAAAGGGAGGCAGAACATAAAAGTTTGGAAAATGTGGCTGGGGGCAGTGGCTTATGCCTGTAATCCCAGCACTTTGGGAGGCCGGGGCGGGCAGATCATGAGGTCAAGAGATTGAGACCATTCTGGCCAACATGATGAAACTCCGTCTCTACCAAAAATACAAAAATTAGCTGGGCATGGTGGTGCATGCCTATAGTCCCAGCTACTTGGGAGGCTGAGGCAGGAGAATCCCTTGAACCCGGGAGGCAGAGGTTGCAGTGAGCCAAGATCATGCCACTACACTCCAGCCTGGCAACAGAGTGAGACTCTATCTCAAAAAAAAAAAAAAAAAAAAAAAAGTTTGGAAAATGTGCAGCCTGATGATGCAATAGAAAATAAAAACCCATTTTCTGAGGAGAAATTCAAGCTGACTACAGAAATTTGCCTAAGTAATGAGAAGCCAAATGTTAATCACCAAGACCATGGGGAAATGTCTCCAGGGCATGTCAGAGGTCTTCACAGCAACCCCTCCCATCACAACCTGGGAGACCTAGGAGGAAAAAGTGGTTTTGTGAGTTAGGTCCAGGGTCTTGCTGCTTTGTACAGTCTAGGGACTTGGTAACCTACGTTGCAACAATGGCTAAAAGAAGTCAACATACAGCTCAGGCCATTGCATCAGAGGGTGGAAGCCCCAAACCTTCGTGGCTTCCACGTGATGTTGGGCCTACAGGTGCACAGAAGTCAGGAATTGAGGTTTGGGGACCTCTGGCTATATTTCAGAGGATTATGGAAACACCTGGATGTCCAGGCAGATGTATGCTGCAGCAGTGGAGCCCTCATGGAGAACTTCTGCTAGGGAAGTGCAGAAGGGAAATGTGGGGTGCAATCCCCCTCACAGAGTCCCCACTGGGGGAATGTCTAGTGGAATTATGAGAAGGGGGCCACTGTCCTCCAGACCCCAGAATGGTAGATCTACCAACAGCTTGCACTGTGCCCTGGAAAAGCCACAGACCCTCAATACCAGCCTGTGAAAGCAGCCAGGAGGGGAAACCCACCTCTTGCATCAGCATTACCTGGATGTGAGACATGGAGTCAAAGGAGATAATTTTGAAGCTTTAAGATTTGACTGCCCTGCTAGATTTTGGACTTGCATGGGCCTGTAGTCCCTTTGTTTTGGCCAAGTTCTTCCATTTCGAATGAGTATATTTATCCAATGCCTGTATCCCCATTGTATCTACGAAGTCACCAACTTACTTTTTTTTTTTTTTTTTTTTTTTTGAGATGGAGTCTTGCTCTATTGCCAGGCTGGAGTGCAGTGGCACGATCTCGGCTCACTGCAAGCTCTGCCTCCCAGGTTCATGCCATTCTCCTGCCTCAGCCTCCTGAGTAGCTGGGAATACAGGTGCCCACCACCATGCCTGGCTAATTTTTTTGTATTTTTAGTAGAGATGGGGTTTCACCATGTTAGCCAGGATGGTCTTGATCTCCTGACCTTGTGATCCACCCGCCTTGGCCTCCCAAAGTTCTGGGATTACAGGCATGAGCCACCGCGCCCTGCCACTGACTTACTTTTGATTTTACAAGCTCATAGATGGAAGGGACTTGCCTTGTCTCAGATGAGACTTTGGATTGTGGACTTTTGAGTTAATACTGAAATGAGTTAAGACTTTAGGGGACTTTTGGGCAGGCATGATTGGTTTTGAAATGTGAGGACAGGATGTTTGGCAGGGGCCAAGATCAAAATGATATGGTTTGGCTCTGTGACCCCACCCAAATCTCACCTTGAATTGTAATAATCCCCATGTGTTGTAGAAGGGACCTAGTGGGAGGTAACTGAATCATGGTTGTTTTTCCTGGGCTGTTGTCATGATAGTGAATAAGTCTCATGAGATCTGATGGTTTCCTAAAGGAGAGTTCCCCTGCACATGCTCTCTTGACTGCTGCCATGTAAGATGTGACTTTGCTCTTTATTTGCTTTCTACCATGATTATGACACCTCCCCAGCCATGTGGAACTGTGAGTCAATTATACCTCTTTCTTTTATAAATTATAGTTTTGGGTGTGTATGTCTTTATTAGCAGTGTGAGAGCAGACTAATACAGGTGCTGTGGAAGATTTATAAAAAATGTTTTTGAATATATATTTTATTTTATTTATTTATTCTTTTGAGACAGAGTCTCGCTCTGTCACCCAGGCTGGAGTGCAGTGGCACGATCTTGGTTCACTGCAAGCTCCGCCTCCTGGGTTCACGCCATGCCATTCTCCTGCCTTAGCCTCCTGAGTAGCTGGGACTACAGGTGCCCGCCACCATGCCTGGCTAATTTTTTGTATTTTTAGTAGAGACGGGGTTTCCCCGTATTAGCCAGGATGGTCTCGATCTCCTGACCTCGTGATCCACCCGCCTTGGCCTCCCAAAGTGCTGGGATTACAGGCATGAGCCACTGCACCTGGCTCCTTTAATATATATTTTAAATAATCAAATAGTTTACGATTTGAAAAGTAAAGAAAGGAACATAGTGAAAATACCTTGAAAATTATTGTTTCATTCTTATTCCTATGCCCAGAGGCAACAAATACTACATGTTTCTTGTGTATCCTTACACAGATAATTTATGCAAATATAAGCAAAGCAGGGATTGTTCTTTCCTTCATACCTGTTGTGCAGCTTACTTTACATACATGGTAGTAGATCCTACAAATAGTTCAGAATCTTGCCTCCAGCTCTCCATCCCTGTTGCTGCAAAGGACATGATTTCATTCATTTTTATGGCTTTTATAGTATTTCATGTGTATATATACCACATTTTGTTTAACAAAACAACCATCGAGGGACACTGAGGTTGTGACTCTTGCTTTTTCACATGCATATCTTGCAAAGTATTTCAAAGCCCAGGTCATAAGTTTACTCATTCTTTTTTTTTTTTTTTTAATGGCTGCAAACTATTTCCTTTTATGGATGTTTCATAATTTATTTAACTAGTCATCTGGTATTGACACTTAAGTAATTTCCAATCTTGCTGTTACAAATCATATTGCAGTGAATAAACTTCTGTATAGGTCTTTTCACCCATAAATATCTATGTCTTCAAGGGAAGTCCTTGAAGTAATGTTGTTGGATTAAAGGTATATGCTTTTGCAACTGTGATAGATACTGACAAATTAAACTGCATAGAGGTTGTGTCAGTTTACACTTTGGCTAGCAACATGTGAAAATGCCTGTTTCTCCAGCCTGGCCAACATGGTAAAAACCCATCTCTACTAAAAATACAAAAATTATCCAGGCGTGGTGGTGGGCACCTGTAATCCCAGCTACTCAGGAGGCTGAGGCAGGAGAATCTTGTGAACCCGAGAGGCAGAGGTTGTAGTGAGCCGAGCTCGCACCACTGCACTCCAGGCTGGGCAACAGAGCAAGACTCCATCTCCAAAAAAAAAAAAAAGCCTGTTTCTGAACTGTCTGGCCAAACAGTATTATGAATTTTTTGTATCTTTGCCCATCTGCCAGATACAGAGTGATGTTAGTATAGTTTTAATTATCATCACCCTTATTTCTTTATTCATGTATTTAAGAGTTATTTGTGTTTCATGTCCATGAACTATCTGTGCATATTGTTTGCTTATTTTGGGTCATTTATTATCAAATAGTAGGTATTCTTTACTGTTTATTGGTTTGTGATATGAATTTCAAGTACTTATCCCAGCTTGTCATTTTTCTTTTGTCATTGCTTATTGTGGTTTTTGCTGTAAAGATTATTTAAAATTTTTTGTGTTGTACAATTTATCAGTCTTTTGATTTATAGCTTCTGTGTCATATTTAAATGGGCCTCTCCTCTACCAACATTATAAAGATACTTCTCCCACATTACTTCTAATACTTTTAGGCTTTCAGTTTTACAATCATATCTTTCCATTTGAAATTTATCCTGATATAGAATATGAGGCATAATGCCAATGTTATTTTTTTTCTAGGTAACTACCCCATGTCGTTTTTTCTTCACCTATTTGAAATGCTGCCTTAATATGTTTTGTTATATTAATAATTATGGTGTACACCCTATGAATAAAGCATTGTGTCAGGCACTGTGGGAAAATTTATAAAGTGTAACGTAGTTCATGCAGCCAGAAATTGCCATCTAGTTATAGTTACAAAACTAACACTCACAGAAATAACCAAATGGTGGGTTGTATCAGAGAAGATTTTATGGGAGGGGTCGTCATTAGTTCTCTAACAGTTGTAAGTGGATTTAGAGAATAAAAACACAGAAAAGAGGCTGGGTGCGGTGGCTCATTACTTTAAAATTTTTAACAATAGAAGATTTAGAAACCTCTATAAGGATGATACAATTACATGTATTATTTTGTCGTTGTTTTTCAACTTAATCTTTTTTTTTTTTTCGAGACGGAGTCTCCCTTTGTCACCCAGGCTGGAGTGCAGTGGCGCGATCTCGGCTCACTGCAAGCTCCGCCTCCCGGATTCACACCGTTCTCCTGCCTCAGCCTCCCGAGTAGCTGGGACTACAGGCGCCCACCACCACGCCTGGCTAATTTTCTGTATTTTCATTAGAGACGGGGTTTCACCGTGTTAGCCAGGATGGTCTCGATCTCCTGACCTCGTGATCTGCCCAACTCGGCCTCCCAAAGTGCTGGGATTACAGGCGTGAGCCACCGCACCTGGCCTCAACTTAATCTTTTTTTAAAAATTGAGATATAATTCACATGCCATTAAAATTCACCATTTTAGGCCGAGCATGGTGGCTCACGCCTATAATCCCAGCACTTTGGGAGGCTCAAACTCCTCGCTTCAGGTCAGGAGTTCGAGACCAGCCTGGCCAACATAGTGAAACCCTGTCTCTACTAAAACATACAAAAATTAGCTAGGCATGGTGATGCACACCTATAATCCCAGCTACTCGGGAGGCTGAGGCAGGAGAATTGCTTGAACTCGGGAGGAGGAGGTTGCAGTGAGCTGAGATCCCACCGCTGTGCTCCAGCTTGGGCAAAACAATGAGACTCCATCTCAAAAAAAAAAAAAAACACAAAAAAATTTTGGCATTTTAAAGTGCATAAAGTGGTTTTTAGTAAATTCACAAAGTTGAGTAATCATCACTACTATTTAATTCCAGAACATTTCCATTACCCCAAAGAGAAGCCCTGTATGAGTTAGCTGTTACTTTTATAATAACCCACTCCCCAGCTCCTGACAGTTACAAATGACTACTTTCTGTATCTACAGATTTGCCTATTTTGGACATTTCATATAAATGTAATCATACAATATACAGCCTTTTGTGTTTGCCTTCTTTCATGGAACAGTGTTTTGAGGTTCATCCATATTGTGGAAAGTATCAGTAGTTTGTTCTCTTTTTATGGTTGAATAATATTCCACTCTATGTATGTAGCACATCTTGTGGTGTATGTGTTTATCAGTTGATGAATGTGGGAGCTGTTTCCACTTTTTGGCTATTATGAATAATGCAGCTATGGACATTTATGTACAAGTTTTTACATGGACATATATGTTTTCGTTTATCTTTTGTATTTACCTAGGAGTGGACTTGCTGGATCATTGATAACTCTATGTTTAAATTCTGGAGAAGCTACCAAACTTTTCCATATTGACTACACTGTTTTATATTCATACTAGCAATGTATGAAGGTTTGAATTTCTTCACATCTTTACCGATACTCGTTACTTATTTATTTATTTTTTTGAGACAGGGTCTCACTCTCCCTTCCAGGCTGTAGAGCAGTGGCGTGCTCATGGCACACTGCAACCTTGATTTCCTGGGCTCAGTTGATCCTTCCACCTCAGCCTCCCAAGTAACTGGGTCTACAGACCGGGTTTCACCATGTTGCCTGGGCTCATCTCAAGCTTCTGGGCTCAAGTGATCTGTCTGCCTCAGCCACTCGTTATT
This sequence comes from Pan troglodytes, assembly GCF_028858775.2. Lineage (NCBI taxonomy): Eukaryota > Metazoa > Chordata > Mammalia > Primates > Hominidae > Pan > Pan troglodytes. The sequence continues at coordinate 109,281,523 of NC_072403.2, forward strand.
TTGTGTTTTATTTTTAAAATTATAATCATCCTAGTGTGTGGAAAGTGGTATTTCATTGTACTTTTAATTTGCACTTCTCTAACAACTTACGGTGTTCAGTGGCCTTTCGTGTACTTATTAGGCATTTATATGTCCCTCCTTAGGGAAATATCTATTTAAACGCTTTAACCATTTTTGAATTTTGAATTGGTCATTTTGAATTGATCATTTTATTACTGAGTTGTAGATTTTTTTATATATCATGAATACTAGAGCCTTATAAGATATATAATTTGCAAATAGTTCCTCTTGTTGCTGGTTTGTCTTTTCACTTTCTTTATAGTGTCCGTTGACACACAGAAGTTGTTTTGTTTCTTATTAAAATTGCATTAAAAGGTTTTGTTCATTTTTAAATTTGAAAATGAATCCAAGTTATCTTTTTCTTTGATTACCTGTGCTTTTGTTTATAACTAAGAAACTTTTGCCTAACTCAGATTCATGAGGATTTACTCCTGTGTTTTATCTTTAGAGTTTTATGGTTTTAGCTTTTACATGTAGGAATGGGATCTATTTTGAGTTATTTTTTATGTGGTTTGAAGTAGGGGTCCAACTTCATTTTTTTTTTTGTATGTGGATACTAGTTGTCCTAGTGCCATTTGTTGAAAACACTGTTCTTTCTTCATTTAAAAGTCTTGCCATCCTTGTTGAAAATTAATTGACCAAAGATGTAAGGGCTTATTTCTGTACTCTCAATTCTATTCCACTGATCTATATGCCTATCTTTATGTCAGTATCACACTATCTTGACTATTGTAGCTTTGTAGTAGACTTTAAAATCAGGAAGTATGAGTCCTCCAACTTTGTTATTTTTAAAGATTTTTTTGGCTATCTTGGGTTACTTGCACTTCTATGTGAATTTTAGAATCAACTTGTGTATTTCTGTAAAAAAGAAATTTAGAATTTTGACAGGGATTGCACTGAATCTGTAAATCAGTTTGGTCATTCAGTGTTTCCAAATAAGTTGATTCTACTATGTTTAAAATATTCAAATATTCTTCTCTTATAATTTTTTCTAATATCTGATCTAAATTTTAGGGTTAATACTGAATTTGTTCTCCTAGATCTGAATTTAGTGTGCTTTCCAAATGGTTACTATTGTCACATGCTTACTTTTGCAACTTTTCCTCTGAAAGAGTATTTTGTCTGACTTGAATTCACTTCGTGATGATCCTGGTGGTAAAGGTGCTGATGCATGTAATACTGGTTTTAAAGATACTAGACATCAGGCAACAAGGGACATTTATCCCTAGTGAGGGTCATATGATTTATGGTACAGATTAAGTGAAGGTTTTGTTATAGTTTGAATAAAGAAAAGTATGGGAAAACTGAGTTATCATGTGAAATATAGTAGATGCATGGGCAGACCAAATTAAAAAGAATCCTCAATAGCTGTCTGAACCATATTCATATTATAAGCAGCATTTTTTTTTTTTTTTGAGACAGTCTCACTCTGTTGCTTAGGCCAGAGTGCAGTGGCACCATCTCAGCTCACTGGTTTCAAGCAAGTCTTGTGCCTCAGCCTCCTGTGTAGCTGAGATTACAGGTGTGTGCCACCACGCCTGGCTAATTTTTTGTATTTTTAGTAGAGACGGGGTTTCACCATGTTGTCCAGGCTAGTCTCAGACTCTTGGCCTCAAGTGATCCACCCGCCACAGCCTACCAAAGTGCTGGGATTCCAGGCTTGAGCCACCGCGCCTGGCCTGTAAGCAGCAATTTAATTTCAGGTAAATATCATGTGTTGGCTTCAATTAATATTATTAATTTGAATTTTATTAATTTTGGAGTTTTTGAGTGATTTTAATTTGAAAATTTGCTTTGCCTTTACAATTAAGACCTATAAACAATAACAAATATTTATGTTAACTGGAGTTTATAAGAATTTAAAAAATATATTACATTAGGGGTCCTCAACCTTTTTGGCACCAGGGACTGGTTTTGTGGAAGACAATTTTTCCAGGGACATGGGTGGGGTGGGGATTGTGGGGGATGGTTTCAGGATGAAACTCTGCCATGTCACATCATCAGACATTAGATTCTTATAAGGAGCACGGAACCTAGGTCCCTCACACACACAGTTTACAATAGGGTTCTCACTCCCATGAGAGTCTAATGCAGCTGCTGATCTGACAGAAGGCAGAGCTCAGGTGGTAATGCTTGCTCGCCCACCACTCACCTCCTGCTGTGCAGCCTGGTTCCTAACAGGCCACAGACTGCTACCAGTCTGCAGCCTGGGGGTTAGGGACCCCTGTTTACATGATTGAGAATTTCTGTTCTTAGGCAACCATCATCTAGCCTCCTATATTCTTCTAAAATAAATATGTAGGTGATGCCCATATCTTCAATCTACCTCTACCTCTACTTTTCTGGCCACACTGTTTCACCCTAGTGCAGAATGCTAACAATTTGTTGTCTATATTATTGTTCTAGCCTTCTAAGTCTTTCTTCCACTCATTTTGCCTCTCGACCACCTCTTATATACACTTCTATTAGATTAAGTCATTTTTGTATTTTCCCATGCACAAACACCAGTTTTCGAATATCGTGATTCTACTAAGCCAAGTACCACTTACACAACCCTACTCTTTGCCTCTACCTTGTTCTTTAAATTTTTCTTGGGTGTTCTTGGCCTGAATTTTAGGATAACAATAAAAGTTTTTGAAAATCTGTGCTGTGACATTGATTAAAATTTCTTTGAATTTATAAATTATATGGGAGGGAAATTTAACTTTTTAAATATCCAGTCTAAAAATATGGTATATTTCTTCACTTATTTAGAATTTCTTTTGTGTTCTACAATTTTTAAAACGTTGCATGAGGTCTTGCACATCTTTTGTTAAATTTATAAATTTATTATTAGTTACCTTAGAATTTTTATCACTGTTGTCAGTATGATTTTCTTTTCCATTAGTTTTCCAATTGTTTATTACTGGCATATAGAAGCATTTTTTGTTTTTTGTACATTTACCTTAATGACTCTTATTAGCATAAAATTTAATCTGTAGCTGTTTTTAGAATTTTACACAAGTCGACCGGGCGTGGTGGCTCATGCCTGTAATCCCAGCACTTTGGGATGCTGAGGCGGGTGGATCACGAGGTTAAGAGATCGAGGCAATTCTGGCCAACATGGTGAAACCCCGTCTCTACTAAAAATACAAAAAATTAGCTGGGCGTGGTGGCGGGCGCCTGTAGTCCCAGATACTTGGGAGGCTGAGGCAAGAGAATCACTTGAACCTGGGAGGTGAAGGTTGCAGTGAGCTGAGATCACGCCACTGCACTCCAGCCTGGTGAGAGTGAGACTCTGCCTCAAAAAAAAAAAAAGAAAAGAAAAGAATTTTATGCAAGTCATCTTTCTCAAATGTAAACCTGATAGTTTCTTTTCTTCTTATAAACCTTCCATGGCTCCTCATCCCCTGCCTGGCATACAGGCTTCTTTATGATCTAGCTACTTCCTTCATCATGCTTACTACTTTTAGCCAGACTCCAACCCCTACAGTTCCCAAATGTTCCATGCTACTTTACATACATGTCTTTGTTCTGATTCTTCCAGCCCCTAGAAGAAGTGCTGAAGAAATGCTCAGTACTTTTTTTTGTTGTTGTTCAGAGACAAGGTGTCACAATGTTGCCCAGGCTGGCCTGGAACTCCTGGGCTCAAGCAATCCTCCCACCTCAGCCTCCTGAATAGCTGGGACAACATGTGTGAGCCACTATGCCTGGCTTAATACATTTTTTTCTTGAGTGATTGAAGGAATAACTGAGTGAGCTTCCTCTGCTTGAAACATTTTTCTCAATTTTTGTCCATCTGCTTTAGATCAGCTAATACTTTATTCTCCCTCTAAGACTTTACCTTCTTTTAAAGTCCTCTCTGACCATACCTAGGCAAATTCCGGCACTCTTTTTCTGTGCTTGCCTCTGTTACCCTGAATCATGTATGTGCATCTCTTGTAATAGTTTTTATGTCTTGTAATTGTTCACATACATATACATTTTTATCTTGAAAATTGGAAGACAGGGATATTCTCTTTCTCTTCTTGTGTGACCCCACATCTAGCAGAGTATCTTATATGCAGACTTAATAAACATATATTAAATATAAATAAGAAAAATACGATGTTTTCCTTTTTATGCTGGCTTTATTGACTCTCTCTCTCTCTCTATATATATATATAGCTTATTTATATATATATATAATCTTGGTCCAGAAAATTGGACCAAGATTTCGAGGATGAAAAATGTGGCACTCATGCAAATATCTAGAGAAAGCTTTCCAAGGAGAGAGAGAAAAAACAGCAAGTGCAAAGGCTTCTAGGTAAGGATGAGCTTGGCATATTCATGTAGGAGATACATAAAGAGAGCTATTATAGATAGAACATTTAGGAAGGCAAGGGAGTGAATGGGAGATGACATAGAGGTATGTAGAGACCTATCATGTAGGGGCTCTATGTGTCCTGCAAAGAGACTGGAGTTGGAATTTATTATAATTATAGTAAAAATTTATGGAAGGGTTTTAAGGGAGAGGGGTAGAAATAAGCTGCCCTAAGAAGCTTATGCACAAGGCATAGCTCTGAAATTAAATTCCAAACAGAGCAAATTTACTCAAATGTAAAGATGAGGCTGGGCACGGTGGCTCACACCTGTAATCCCAGCACTTTAAGAAGCTGAGGCAGGAGCATCACTTGAGGCCAGGAGTTCAAGACCAGCCTGGCCAACATGGCGAAACCCCATCTCTACCAAAAGTACAAAATTTAGCCAGGCGTGGTTGTGCGCATCTGTAATCCCAGCTACTCAGGAGGCTGAGGCAGGAGAATTGCTTGAACCCAGGAGGCGGAGGTTGCAGTGAGCCGAGATCGTGCCACTGCACTCCAGTCTGGGCGGCAAAGTGAGACTCTGTCTCAAAAATAAATAAATAAATAAATCCAAGTAAACAGTCCTGTCTCATAGAAGTCTCTCAAATATTTTTTGACTAATTATGACTAGTTATAATACTGTTTTCTCAACATGTACTCCAATTTTTTTTTCACTTATTTTGGCATATGATTAGTTTTTCTCCTATTGCTAAACCTAGTCTTTTAAAGGATGTCTCTAAATCAAAATTCAATTGCTTTATGGCAAAGAAACCCAGATGTGTTCAATCACGCAAATAAACTCTCAATTATTAGGGCCTTTTATAAACTATATAAACAATTGTGTTTCTCTTCATTTTAAAATGCTAGTTTTCTGTTGTTCTGAACTTCTGTTTAACAATGTATTACTGTTATTTATTTTCTCTTATATATTTTGCCTTTTGCCAACTAGACCATAAGCTACTAGAGGCAGGGAACATGTTCAGTCCTTTGGATACCTGTGATGTCGAGTAGAGTGACTGAGCAAAGTTTCAGCTACTCGCATAGTTGTTTTCATTGCAACTGGAGTCAAGAAACAAAGAGAAAAAGAGCCAAATCAACTAGACATTACTAATAATGATCATCACATCTTTATAACAGACTTGGTGAAAGAAGGATGTTGATGTTTTTAAAAATGTGGTTTATGTGTTTTGTTACAAAACTTTCCAAATCAGCTCTGTTCATTGTGTAAAAGCTATTGTTCATGTTATCAACGGTTATAATGGCACGGCCTTTGTAGCTGATTAACCTGTGTAATTTAAAGCCTTTCAGGGCTCCTGCAAAATATATTTGGTATGGAGAGACACTAGAATTACATCTATGTTATGGACTGAATGTTTGTGTTCTCCCCGATTTCCAATTTTGTATGTTGAAACCCTACCCTCTAATGTGATGGTATTATGAGAAGGGGCCTGTGGGAGGTAATTGGATTAGATGAAGTCTTGAGGGTATAGTCCTCGTGAATGAGACTAATGCCCTTGTAAGAGTCCTGAGAGATCTTGCTTCTCCTTACTCTCTGCTACATGAAGATACAAGCAATTGGCAGTCTGCAACCCAGAAGAGAGCCCTTGCCAGAACCCGACCCTGTTGACAACCTGATCTCAGAATTCCAGCCTACAGAAGTGTGAGAAATACATTTCTGTTGTTCATAAAACACCCAGTCTGTGGTAATTTGTTATAGCAGCCCAAACTGACTAAGACGCCTCCTTTTAGGAACTCTTTCTTTCTTTAAGGAAAAAAGCACAAAAGTAAATGTTTTAACATCCTAGTAGGGTTAAGATCTCAGTTGGAGGCCAGGCGCGGTGGCTCACGCCTGTAATCCCAGCACTTTGGGAGGCCGAGACGGGCGGATCACGAGGTCAGGAGATTGAGACCATCCTGGCTAACACGGTGAAACCCCGTTTCTACTAAAAATACAAAAAATTAGCCAGGCCTGGTGGCTGGCGCCTGTAGTCCCAGCTACTCAGGAGGCTGAGGCAGGGGAATGGCGTGAACCTGGGAAGCGGAACTTTCAGTGAGCCAAGATCGCGCCACTGTACTCCAGCCTGGGCGACAGAGCGAGACTCCATCTCAAAAAAAACAAAAGATCTCAGTTGGATTAAAAATACAAATTGGTAAACAATGCTCTTCCAGCAAATCTGATGGCAAATTACTTTTTCACTATAATTGAAAGAGATGTTATTACATTATAGCATTTGTGATATGCTGAATTTATTTGCAGTGTTTATAATATCTCTCATATATTTTATGGAAGAATTTTAGTATGTGTTTATCGAATTAAAAATTGCCTCTAAGATTGTTCATTCTGTTTTTAAACTTTATCACTGATTATAGATACAAGGCACTTCTATCATTTATTTTAAAGACTGTTTATTAACTTGTCTTTAGGCTAGTTCAGATTGCATATTGCTAAGAAATTAAGTGCTTTGGACAATCAGTAATTTGCATAATTATTGTTTTGGAGATAATTCTGTAGGGAATAGTCTGCATCTATGAATATTTATAAACTATCTGATTTATAAGCATAGAAACAATAAGTATAACGTATTGTTGTCTAGTTGTTTGAAAGATAATAAAATATCCACAGAGAAAAAGTGTATTATCTTTGATACAGCTCAAATAACTTTATCACTAATCATATAATAGAAAAGAAACAGAGTAAGGGGAAATTTTCCATTATTTAGATTATTCTTTCACTTTCAGAACACAGTTCCTGAAATACTCAGTATAGTACTTTATATTCAAGTGTGTGTATCTGTGTATGATGATGCATATGTAACATGTCTGCATGATGTACAACATATCTTTGTATGATGAGATGTAATCTAGATCAAGATCTGGCAAACTTAATGCCTGTGAATTGAATCAGGCCTCACTTACAGTTTTTGTGTATAAGGCTTTGTTGGAACACAACAATGCTCATTCATTTGCATATTACTTTATATGGCTGCTTTAATGCTCTGTCAGCAGAGTTGAGCATGGCCTGCAAAGGTGTGCCCTTTAAAGGAAAAGCTTGTGATCCCTCACCTAGATATTAATTATATAGATTCAGCTGACCCTCATGCCCCAGAAACACTATGTTGCTGTATTTTTAAGTGTTCCATTCGGTAAATGCTTTTCTTTCTAACATACAGGAAAACCGAGGACAGTCTACAGGTATCAACTTAAACAAGATCCAATAAATCTTTTTGATCCTTATCTTGCATCTATATTTATAATCATAAGCATCCAAAGTAAAGATATATAAAACACATTAATTCAAAAACCAAAGATTCTGTCATAAAATGCTGTAAATTCTTTAGTGCTTTTTGAATACACAGGAATACCTGATTAATAGCTTGGAAAACTGAACACAAAAGGTATTATACCCTTGATAGTGTATGCATTGTGACCCTCCAAAGCCACTCCGTCCATCACAAGAATAGTTTCCAACAATTCTCCTCCCTTATTTTACAACTGAAAAAAAAATGAGGAAAGCCAATTCCAATGTAACTATAAGAATATTTTATATCTTTATTTAAAGACTTATAATTTCAATTAAAATATTGAGTCAAATGACCTCAAGGGTTTTCTTAAATTTTAAAATCTTACAGTTTTTTTCAAGATAATGTAAGATTTTATCAAACAAAAACAAATTTATACTTTTAAAGAACCAGTTTAGTTTGTTATTAGTAATAGAAATGGCTGTTTTTCATAAGCTCATTCTCTGTAGAGATAAGTCATAAGAAAATAACTGCAGGCCAGGTGTGGTGGCTTATGCCTATAATCCTAGCACTTTGGGAGGCCAAGATGGGTGGATCACTTGAGCCCAGGAGTTAAAGACCAGCCTGGGCAACATGGCAAAACTCTGTCTCTACAAAAAAAAAAAAAAAAAAAAAAAAAAAATTAGCCAGGCATGGTGGCATGTGCCTGTAGTCCCACCTACACAGGAGACTGAGGTGGAAGGGTCACCTGAACCTGGGAGGTTGAGGCTGCAATAAGCTATGATCATGCCACTGCATTCCAGCTCCTGGGTGATGGAGTGAGACCCTTATTCAAAAAATAAAAAATAAAAATAAATAAAGAGATATACCATGTTCATAGATTAAAACTCAAGATTGTTAAGATGTCGATTCTTTATAAATTCTCTAGACTCACTAAAATCCCCAACAGTATCCCAGTAGGCTTTGTCTTTAGCAGAAATGGGTAAATTGATTCTAAAATTTCTATGGAAACATATGGGAATTAGAATAGCCATACACACAAAAATCTTGAAGTAGAGCAATGTTGAAGAACTCAGACAAACAACTTGATTTTAAGACTGAATTTGAAGCTATAGCATTAAGGACAGGTCTGTTATTGGCATAAGGATAGGCAAATAGATTATTTGAATAGAATCAAACACATTTGTGGTAGTCTGTTTTTAAAAGTCAAATCTACAACAAATGGTCCTAGAACCAACGGGAAAATGAACTTTTCCCCTTACATTACACATAAAAATATCAACATGTATCATAGATGTAAATTTAAGACCTAAAAGAAAAGGCTTCTAGAAAAAAATAAGAGAATATCAATGTAATTTTGGATATTTGAAGATTCCCGAGACAAGAACAAAAATTCCCAACCACAAAAGGAAAAAATAGATGAGTTGGATTTTATAATAATAATTTTTTTCTCATCACAAGGTATTGTTAAGATAATAAAAACAAGGTAAAAACTTGAAGAAAATATTTGCAATATTTACATCTGTCAATCTGTACCTATACATAAATAATACATATTCCAGAATATATCAGTAATCTTACAAATCAGTAATAAAGACAACCCAATAAAAAAGCTAATAAACTAGAACAGATACTTGAACAAAAAGAATAAAATGAATGGCCAATAAATATATGAAAAGGTGCTCAACATCATAATAGAGGTGCAAATTAAAATCACAGCGAATTACCATTTAATACTCAATAAATATCTAAAACTAAAAATTTTGACAAGAACAATGATTGACGAGAATGTAGAAAACTGGAACTTTCATATTGCTGACAGGTGTATGAAATTGTACAATTACTTGGAAAACAGTTGGCAATTTTTTATAAAATTAAAAGTAGATTTATCTTATAATCCAACAATTTCATTCCTAGATATTTACTCAAGAGAAATAGAGATACAAAAAGCATGTTTATATTTGTTTGATTCATAGTAGATAAAAACTGAAAACAGCTCAATCACTCATTAAAAGGACAATGAATAAATAAATGGTGGTATAGTCATACAACATAAAACTACTGGGCAATATGAAAGAGCAAATAACTGAAACCTGGAACATCATGGATGGGTCTCAAATTTTATGTCAAATGAAAGAAAGCAGACACAAAATACTACAAACAACCATATATTTCAATTTATATGAAGCTCAAGAACAGGCAAAACAAAAAACTGAAAGCAATCTAATGCCCATCAATTGGATAAACAAAATGTAGCGTTTATACAATGAAATATTACTCAGTTAAAAAAATGAACATCTGATATAACTGATCCATCTGATACAAGAGGTAAAGCATTATGCTAAGTGAAAGAAGCTAGACACAAAAGATTACGTAGTGTCTGCCGGGCACGGTGCTCACGCCTGTAATCCCAGGACTGTGGGAGGCCAAGGCAGTCAGATCACTTGAGGTCAAAAGTTTGAGACCAGCCTGGCCAACATGGCAAAACATTGTGTCTACTAAATATACAAAAATTAGCTGGGCATGGTGTCGCACGCCTTTAATTCTAACCACTCTGGAGACTGAGGCAGGAGAATCACTTGAACCCAGGAGACAGAAGTTGCTGCAAGCTAAGATGGTGCCACAGCACTGCAGCCTGGGTGAGGGGGTGAGTCTCTGTCTCAAAAAAAAAAAAAAGAAAATTACATAGTGTCCAATTCCATATATATATACATGGAGTTTTTCAGAAAAGCCAAATCTGTCCTGATGGAAAGCAGATCAGTGATTACTGGGACTGCGAGTGAGAGTAGGGATTGACTGCAAATGGATATGAAGGAACTTTTTTTTTTTTTTGAGATGGAATCTTGCTGTCACCCAGGCTGGAGTGCAATGAGGTGATCTCAGCTCACTGCAACCTCCGCCTCCTGGGTTGAAGTGATTCCTCTGCCTCAACCTCTCGTGTAGCTGGGATTACAGGCATGCACCACCACGCCTGGCTAATTTTTATGTTTTTTTAGTAGAGACGGGGTTTCACCATGTTGGCCAGGCTGGTCTCGACCTCCTGAGCTCAAGTGATCTGCCCACTTTGGCCTCCCAAAGTGCTGGGATTACACGCACGAGCCACCGTGCCTGGCCTGATTTGGGTATTTTTATAGTATATAAATTATACCATAAATTAAAAGAAAAAGTCATTACAAATTTAGACTCTGTTGACTTGGAAAAAAGTAACAGTGGAAGTTACCTGGATTAAACTTTGCTTGATTCTGAGGCATGAAGGAAACAGACATGGAAGAAGATGATGACTGTTAATTTTATCATATGTGAAGTGATTTCTGAGGCAGTAAAACATGCAGAAGCTTGAGGAGAGAGAGGTGATGTCAACACAGAATTTATTTGCTCCTAGATACACATGATTAGTAAAAGGAAGTAAAATTAAGGATCTTTTATTTTTAAGAGGCCACATTTCTGCAGTGGAGACCATTGTCACTTTTTTTCAAGCCAGTCCTTTAAGAAGTTTGTTAGGCACATGGAGCTCTCCTCAGTTTACAACTAGAAGCACTATGAATAAGATAAGGTAAAAGTTTTTTGAGGAGTAATGAAAAGCTCATGTTTAATTGAGTAGTAATGAATAAAAGGTGTATAGTTTACACCTAAAATTTTTTAACCTCATTTCTTATTCTCTATTGGATGCTCTAGAGGCAGAGCCTGAGAGAGGGATTCTTGTTCAAGTGACTCATTGGAGGAGTGTTCTCTGGGGAAGGAGAGTGAGGGATGTAGGACAAGACAGGGAATGTGTCTCAGCTGGAGACTGGTTTCACTCAGATCCTATTGGGAAGGTCTGGGATGAAAATTACACTGAAAAGCTGGTCCCACCATGAGGTAAGTGGGTCCTTTTTACTCTTCTATCAGTTATTGGCTGAGGTTTCAAGGGCGGTAGTGTTGGAAAGTGTAGCCTTCCTGGTGTGGTAGCTTTCTTTGGTGATTGTCTTAGTCTGTTCAGGCTACTATAACAAAATACCTTAAACTGGATAATTTATAAATAATGTAAATATGGTTCTGAAGGCTGGGAAGCCCAAGGTCAAGGCACCAGCAGATTCACTGTTACTGTCTGGTGAGGACCTGTTTTTCCCAGGTGGCGCCTTCTCTATGTCCTCACTTGACAGAAGAAGAAAAGGCAGCTCCCTTCAACCTCTTTTATAAGGGCACAAGTCTCATTCATGAGGGCAGAGCTCTCATGACTTAATCACCCCCTAAAGGACTCACTTTTTAATATTTTTGCATTGGGGGTTAGGTTTCAACATGTGAATGTTTTTTGTTTGTTTGTTTGTTTTGGTGATGGGTACCAACATTCAGACCACAGTACTTTCCAGGGAATGGAGTCATTTGTGAACTATTATCAACCTACACTCACAACAGCCAGAGGATGAGAGCACCTGCCTGAAAAGGGACAGGGTCGCACAGTGTCCACTACAATGTAGTATCAAATACATAACTCTGGAGAGTTACTTTTTAGGGAAAGGTTATGTGCATGTTCAATTAAGTGTTTTAAAACTCTTTTCCCCTTATGCTTGGAAAAAGCTATTTTCTGAATCAAAACTCAGGATGTTTTGTCAAGTCATGTATCCTGACTTGGGATTTAGAAATGTATTTCTCTGATACTTTATTTTTATGAAACATGTGACATATAAATTTAACATATTTATTGGTATACTTAAACATTAAAATAATAAATAAAGATGGGCCATTGGGATGCTTTGGAACATAAAAGGCTTATTATTCCCAAGTATCATACACAGAGTCTCAAACCAGATTTGATGGACAAAATTTCTCATTTGCTTTACAAATCTCAATTCCTTTTGTCCCACTCAAATGTCTATTCAAATTTTCTCTTCCTTTAAATTTTTCTATAATTTAAGTAACATCTTGTTTCTATTTGCTTTTTTTTCTTTCTATAAATCATATTTATTCTTCTTTTGCTTGCTTTTCAGGGCATGGCTTGAGGTTTCTCAGGAAACTTATTCTTTTCATTTAACCTATTATATCTATTAATTGTTATCTCTATCATCATTTTTTTCACCTCATTGACTCATTATTCTCAGAGTCAAGCAAATGGGAATGCACTTAAGTGTACAGGAGAGAAATAGTAAAATGTTGACAATGTGTAATAGTGTTTTATTGCTATCATCATCTGTTATAACTCCTCTGACACCCATTACATATGTTTATGAAGAGCCAGGTTGGAAGAGCATGGAGTCTGCTTTTGGGAAGGCATTTGAGCTGCCTCCAGCCTGATAAAGAGTTTAGAATGGTTACCCACTCATCCCCAGATGATAATTATATTACCTTTATTCAATATTTTCTTATGCTAGACATCATTTCATTGTAAAAGCCAAATAAAATTTTAAATGTGTTTTGAACCAAAAGTGTTGCAGATTTCATTGTCTTTTAATTTTTTCTGTCTTACTTTGCATTCCTTATAATCCTAATATTCTGATTGTCTTGATTTTTCTCCTGTTCATGAATGATCCTTAACATGCTCAGGCTGCTTTTCTATTTCTGAACCATATTTAATGCTAAAGCATACTGCCCAGAAATCCTGTTGTCTTGTAATGGTCCCTACTTCCTCATCAAGACCCTCTCCCTGCCTACAAATACCTTGGCTTCACTCAGTTGCTAAAATTTTCATCCAAAGACCAGAGTGGGAGCTGCCATTGCCAGTGCTTCCCAAAGTGCACTCTCAGGGGTCCCCTGAGTACCACGAGGTCTTCCCCTTGTGCTTTTTCAAAACCTAGTTTTTTTTTTTTTCTTGCTTTTGAATTCCGTGGACCTCAGATTACTTCACTACTTCTGAGGCAACGTGACCATCTCTTTTTGCCATCTCATTTCCTCAGAAGCAAGGCCTCGCTTTTTTTTCATTTCTATTTAACAGTTCTTGGTCTTTTTTCATATGGGTTTTCATATGCCTTTTAAAAGACCAACTCCTGGGACTTATTTCTCTTCTACCTGCTCAGATCTAGGACTCTTTTGGATCTGAGCTTCTTTCTCTTTCTTTTTTTTTTTCCTCTTTGTGACCATTCTTACTTTAATGTCAAAAAAAAAAAAAAAAAAAACCCAAAACTTTTAAAACCCGGTTTTTAAACTGTTTCTATGGGAGTTTCTATTTCCTTCAAAAGCTCTGGCAATTGTTTCTATTTATTTAATAGTAAATTTGTTTTTTGGTTTGATGTGTATGTGTGTTTACTCTGTTTTCTGCTGCTGTAGCACAAATCAGATTCCTAAAATCAGTGTTTAGGCACAAGACCAAAAACACCTTCTTACCCTGGAAATATTGCATATCTCCTCTCTGCTTCCAAAATTCATTCTTACTTTTTCATCTCTCATTAAACTTCACTTTGAATAATCCTGCACTCTGGATTCTCAAAATTAGTGACAATGATTAAATCTTAGTAACATACCACTCCCTTCCCTCTTAAAAAACAAGATTAAGAGGGAAAAAAAATGAGCTGGAGTAATGAAATCCAACTCACATATTAAAGCAAAGGTAAAACTGCATCTCAGATTTCAATCTATTTGAAACAAATCTTTCCTGGCTTCCAGAATGACTTCTTACCTCCTCCACAAGCAGATTTCTGCATGCTTCACATGATGTAGGGCCACTTATGAATGTAGCTACTATTTATAGAGGCTTCACTGAAACAAGACTGAATCTCTATTCACTCCATCTCAGATTCCTCCTATTTATTATCTGCTGTATAAAACTTGCATCTACTAAGGATTCAGAGTTTTGAGATACATGGCTCTAAAAGTATGATTTTTTTTTAGTAATCTCTTTTCCCAATTAACCATCCACTATGAAATTATCATCAGACTGGAGTGTTTCTTCTGGAGGAAAAATTACCTGTGAACCTAGATGCACAAATATCCCTACAACCTCATACTGTTGTACATTGCCAAGATGCATAAGCATGGGAGACATTCTTTAGGCAAATGCTCTGCATACATTATTACTAGCTGTGGTTTGGATCTCAAGCTTGTTTAAACTGTGATACTAAATGTAGTCCACCAGAGCCACATGTTTTCTTCTAACTCGAATGGGTCAAGTGACTCCATTCTCCTAGGCCTATTTGCTGATCTAATTATTTTGGACTTATCATCAGTTTTGGAAAAGGAAGTAGACAAAATGGAATCCAAGAAAGTAATACCAGAGACAGAGCTAGTCAGAGACAGAGCTGACCTAAACTATCTCTTCCACGTCTTCCTCCTTTTGGAGCCCATTGAAGTCCATTATACCCAGTACCTTTCATAAGATTGAGAGATTCAAGATAAATAGAGATAATAGATTTTGGTGGGAAGATAATAAACTTAATTTTCAATAGTAACATCCTTCTAAAATTCTAGAAAGTAGTTTGAAATGCAGGACGAACCTGGGAGAGGAGTTAGGACTGGAAAAAGATTTCAAAGTCATCTGCATAAAGTATTTAAGGCCATGGGAGTAGGTGGAAGATTGTGTAAGTGAATCAGAAGTATAATAGTATATATCTGAGATCAGAATGCCTAGGTTTAATTCTATCTCTGTCATATTTTAACTGAAATCTTGGGCAAATTACCATCTGTGATCCTTGGTTTTCTCATGTTTGTAATGGGTTTTGATTTAGGTTATCTTTAAGTTCCCTTTTATCTCCAAAATTCTACTATTTTAAGAAATTGTTAAAGGTAAAAATGCAGAGATAAAATATAGAGAACCTATAAGTACGTAATAGAATTGAGACTTAAGGCAGGTTTCAAAGCTGAGAACAACTTAAGAATGTGCATATTTGAATGAGATTATTTGTTTCTTGATTAACACATGAACTTTTTCCCCCCCGGGGGGTATTAGGACCCAATTTTCATTAAAATTTCCTCTTCACAAGGTAAAATGTAGTACTCTAAGGAGATTACAATAACTGAAACTAATGATGATTTAAGCATCAAAAATTAGAATAAAACAAGTGAATTTCAGGGATGATATTTCAACGATAAAGTAGCAACTGATGACAACCTGAATGTGGTACGAGAGAAGCAAAGTCAATTGGTTCTAAGATTGCACACTATTTGATACTATAATTGAAGACATAGTGTAAGAGGAGATGGAAATTAAGAAGTTGTAATCATATGGGTGCCTTTATGAAGCACTCAAAACACTTTGCACACATCAAGTGTTAATCCTTATTATATCTTTAAGAGGCAAATAAGAGAATGAGTATTATTCTCACTTAGAAATGGATGGCTTGTGTTTATGGGGTAAGCACGTGGCACATGCAGAGGCAGCCAAATGTCGCCACTGAAAGAATGTGCTCTACGTCACAGGGCCTGCATTTAGCTCCCCAAAGCACCACCCCACACATCGTGTGTCCTGGGGCGAGTTCTTATTTGGGCTTCAATGTTCTTACCTACAAAATGGAAATAATAATGGTTATTAGTAGCTGTTAGGTTTAAATAATGTGTGTAAAGTGCTTCTAATGGTATCTGCCACATAGTAAATATAGTCAATATAATTTACTACTACTGCTATTACTGCTACAATGACAATCAGCAACATACAGTGAGGTTTTGATACATGTAAAAGGAAATTAATGTTTCTTCATTCTTATTTTGGGGCTTCTATTCTGTAAGTGGGGCCTGGGGAGAACAGGGACTATGAAGGTCCCTGTGGCAGTTCACTGCGTGGTTCCTATTAATATTAATATTAATGATACCACAGTGCCTTCACTTTTTTGAGTACAAAACTTGTTTATGACATTTTGTTGAAGACAAATGGAAGTTAAAAACAACAGCTTTTTCTTTTCCCATTAATTTTGTGTTTTTAATGGAGCAGGAACTGGGTTAGAGGCATAGTTTGTTTGAAGGGTATTTCTTCTCATGAAAGGGGTCAATGAAAAGCAAAAGCTTAGGAGATTTTGTGCTGGAGTATAACGGCAGGATAATAAATTAGTGATATTTTTAAAAAGATAGGTGAGAAAAGTCAGACTAATAGCCTGTTGCATAGTCTTTCAGATTCTACTTCTACCCCACACTGCGTCAGGATTTATTTCTATCCCATTCTTTTAGCTAAGCCTTCTACCCTCTGAAAAACTTTCCTTCCTTAGCTCATTAATCCATGTCTTTTTGATCCTTTAATATGTGATTCAAAACATTCTGATTGTCTCCCCTACTTAGATCACCCACTGGATCACCTCAGTATACATATATTATTTGCACTATTTTAATTTTGCACTAATTTATGTTTCTTTGGAAACCCTATTTTAGTCCATTTACATAGCATGAATAATCAGTACTATTGAAAGTTCCTTGTTGTCAGGAACCATATTTTCTATTTCTATTGCATCTCCCTAGGGTATCTGTCATAATGTTCAGAAACATTTATGAAGTACCCAGTAATGCTTAATGAATGTTAGTGATGACAAGACTCTCATGCAATTGAGATAGCAATACAACATCTGAGAGATTTCTGGGAGACAAGCAGAGAAACACAGGCCAGAGATGTACAGATTTGAGTTTTATCCATGTAATGAGAGTAGTTTCACTAGGCAAAAATTCCAGGTTTCTTAAACCTTTTCATTCACCTAAGTGCTCCATGTCTTTTTAAGCATTTTCAATGTCTTTTTTGGTATACTCTTACAAAATTTGTATGCCTTTTCTCTCTAAGGAAGATGACGTTAACTGATTGAAAGGTGAAAGAATACCATAATTTATATAATGGTATTATATTTTCTTTCTAATATTCTCCAATTATGGAGAGCTTTAAGATTGTCCCTGTTAGCTATGGGATGTCATAGCTATAATCTTGTACTATGCCATGTACTATAATCTTTAAAATGAATTCATTTTTGACATTTTTATTTTCTTGTGACATAGCATCATCAAATTTTCAATAGTATATGTGACTAGTATATAAAAACCTAAAACAAATCATACATTCTTTGAAAACTATGGAGTGAAAATAAACTACAAATGTAATTTGGTATGTATCTTAGCTTAAAGTGGGAAACATTCTAGGAGATATTTTATATAAAAAGAAAACAAAAGAAACCTAATTTTTCCCCTTTTTACGATTTCCAGAATTAGTGCTATAAATTGCAGAAGAAAATAGAAAATTATATAAGCGATGCAATATATGTTGAAGATACCTTCTTGTAAGGAAACACTATGGTACATAATTGTCATAGTATTAATAATTCTTTACCTTGAAAAGTAGTCAAATGATCTTCACTTCAGACAAATCATAGGACCGCAAGTCGGGTATAATCACAATATAAATATTCATGTATAGCATATATAGGAATATATGTGTGTGTTGTATATGTGTGCATATGTGTATACATGTTTATAATAGGTTCTGTTTAAAATATGTTATAGTAATGGAGAAAACTTTTGAGACAGTAACTTTTAAAATAGAAATCTTACGGAAGGAAAAAGAAAAAAATTGTCACAAACCCTGAAATTTACACAGTATAGTACTTCTCATGGCAACTGTCGTTGATATTCATGTGGTCATCCATGGAATGCAATGTGCAATGAGGACAAGAGCAGTGATATCAGCAAAACAATTTAGTCGTGGATGTAAGCTCATGTCTGATACATAAAACACTATACTTGATTTTAGCCAAAAGGCTGAGAAGTGCTGGCATATAAATGACATATAAAATAAATTTGGTTCTCTCTATTAAGCATATTAGGAATTAGCATCAATTAATTATATTTCAGGGGCTAATATGTAACTAATTTTAATGGGCCTTGGGCCTCAGTGCATTTAGTTATTTTTATAGAAAGTACCTTTCACTTCAGGTGCCAGATTAAGGTAACAGTCTGATAAGAAGCACATGCACTAAGAATAAATGAGGGTTTATTTGCCTCAGAGTGGTTGGAGTGACTTCTTTCATTTGTTTTCATCTTGCTGATCTCAAACATTGTTACTTCCTGTCCCTTCTCCAGATAAACAAGGCATAGGTCTACTAGCAAGAGGGATTTCTGTAGTTCCCAATTATAGCTCATTTTGAAGGAAATGTGTATTGGACTTTTTGTGAAGAACACTAGTAGCCTTAAACAAGCCATTGAAATGCAAATACAAAATTATCTAATTGGAACATTTTTATGAATTGCTAGAATAATTTTTACATATTTTTAGAAGATATTACTAGAGTCTTTAAAATTTTAGTAGTAGTTCTGTGACTCAAATTTGGTGTTTTATAGAAAAGACAAGGTTGGCATACCTTCTGTTTTTAGGCATACTTAAGTTGAGATTAGAAGAAAAATTAGTGTCTCTTTTCCTGCATTCATTGGTGTATTATGTGGAATTTTGTCAAAGTCATGATCAGTAAGTAACAGAAAGCTGTGTAAATGAAAAGCAAAACTGCAAAAATCAGCTGCAGTAAAGGTTTATTTTTCATTGATAAAATTTTCTAATTCCCAAACAATCTGGAGTCTGGCAAATATGTAGTAGTATAGTAGTTTCATTAGGCAGGTTTATATGAGAGAAAAAAACAACAAGGAAAAGTTTTGCTTAAGCATCTGAAGGCCACCCTGATGATATCTAGTGTTTGAAATAGCTGTGCTTTTGAATTGTGCAAAAGGGAATCAAAGGAAATGCCTTAAAATTCTACCCAATATGTTGGTTATGGAGTATCTCCTGGGAGTCACATTAAAACAAACACACACACACACACACACAAACAACAATTCATCCAAAATTGTTCAAATTGTGAATAGGTGGATATATTGCAAAAACATGCATATCAAACTCTAAAGAATGGTTATAACTATATGCAATTGAGCAATGTAATATAAAACTCACAAAAAAATTAAAACATTTATTGTTCTAGCCCAGCACTTCTCAAATGTCATGCCTAGAGCTGCAAATACATAGATTAGATTCTGACTTAATTTGTCTTACGTGGGACTGAGGATTAGGTAATTCTTTCAAGCTCTCTTAGTGATACTGGTATGAATACATGGTTGAGAAATACTGCTTTACACCATGGATCCTTGAGAGGAAAGCAAAGACTTTAGGGTGGATTGGCCCTCTGTTGAAATCCTAGCTCTGCCACTGGCTGTGGGGCCTTGTGTAGGGAACTCTCAGAGGCTTCATTCTCAATCGTATGGGAAATGCAAAACCACAGGATTCTTATGAGAATTATATTTGGTAATGTTCTTAAAGCCTTTGGTATAGATCAAAAATACTTGTTTACTATCTTTGTACACTTCTCACTCTCTGATAAACCCAGGCATAAGGTCACCTTGTCTTATAATATTAGGTAATATTAGTGTCACTACCCCCAATATATTATCTAGTACAATGTTCAGCATTTTTGAGGATTCTTTGGGGATGAGGTTAATGCATGTAATTATTTTTGGCTCTTTTTTCCTGCTTCTTAAATTCACAGTGTCTACCTCCAATTTTGCTTCTTGCTTCTGACTCTATTTCTATTTTGTAATGTGCCACTGGACAAGGTCTCTATCCCTTTGCTATCAAAAGTATCAACTGTAGCTAATTTTAATGAAGGTTTGTGATTCAAAAACCTAAAATTGTACATTGGTTAGTCAATTTCTTAAAAATATCGCAACCATTTCTGGCTCTGAGGAATTTTTATTGTCTATTCTAGTGGGGTTTTGACCTCTTTTTATGTTCCTGTTCTCTCTTTGTTTCTTTTTAAAACTCCATTACATGTTTTCCTAGATGTTTTTGCTTCAAAATCCCAAAATAGCTAGTTAGTCCTGAGTTCTCCATTTGGCTCACTTTGAGGCAATTCAGTTATATGCTGATTAATGTCTTTTCACCACAAAGTTATTGAACACAATATTTTGCTAAATAAAAATTGTTCTTGCCTCAAAGAGGAATTTTTCCATTCATGAGAATGATAATTTTCCTCGCCATTGTACAATGTTGGCACAACTGATTTTTTTTTTTTTTAGTATGTATAATTGGCTGAACAATGACACAGTTGAGATAGCAGAATACCTTCGAGAGATCAATAGAGCTAGGGTTGTATCCTGGAAAACTAAGTTTTGTTTGTCAGTTCATAGCTTTGACCTAACTAAATTTAAGAATCACTCCATATAATATCTGGTGTTGAATGCCACTGTCTTTATGTGACTTTCAGGATTATGCAAAATGGCTGAGAGTATTGACTTAGAAGTAAAATAATTCAGTGGGTCCATCTGAAAGTTGGAACATACTTAGAATTTTTAATTTTTTTGTATAGTTAATACCTGGGTATCTATTTCTTAGTTCTTCTCCCTCTTTTTAATGTATTTAAATTTTTTTTTGTATACACAGTGATATTTGTCTGTTTTAGAAAATCTAGAACTTAAAACAAGTAGAAAATAAGAAAGTAAAAAGGATCTGCAATGTTACAATCCAATAATAATTACCACTGACATTTTCGTTTTAATCTTTCTTTCTTTTTTTATACAAACATTTTTGCTTACTAATAAAAAAGAGGTTAATATAAATACAATTATGTAATTCACTTTATTCAGCTTAACATTAGGCAAACATCTTTCCATGCCGTTAGATATTTACTTATACTATTACTTTTAGTGATGTATATATATGTGTGTGTGTGTGTGTGTATATATATATATATATATATATATATATATAGTGTCCCATTATATGGATACACTAATAATTCATTCAATTTTCTATTATTGAACCCTTAAGGTTTTTTCCCTTACCATTTTTATTATAAAAAACATCCTAGTGAAAATTATTTTAATTAAATTATTGCATACATTCAGGATAGACTTCTTAAAATACTTTATTTTTTAGAGCAATTTTAGGTTCATAGCAAAATTACAAGGATGTACAGAGATATTTCCTATACCCAGAACTCCTGCATTTGCATAACCTCCCTTACTATCAACATCCCCAGCAGAGTGGTATATTTGTTACAATTAATGAACCCACACTGACACATCGCTATTATCCAAAGACCATAGTTTACATTAAGTTTCACTCTTGGTGTACATTCTGTGGATTTTGGTTTGGACAAATTCAAAATGACATGTATCCACCATTATGGTATCATACAGAGTATTTTCACTGCTTCCAAAATCTTGTATTCTACCTATTCATTGTTTATGGTTATAAAACAATAATCCCATCTCATTTTTAGAGTAGTACTTAGTTTTACTCTAATTTTAAAAATAAATCTAACCTTTGTGGAAAATTGCAAAAAAACATGAAAAGGAAATAAAAATCCACCTTAATTTTAGCAGCTATAAAAAATTAACGTTTTGGGTATATGCTCCTTTCTATGTATGTTTTTCCCTCAAATTATAAAGTAAGATGTGTTAATCATTGAAAACATGATAGTAGAGAAACCTGCAAACAGGATAAAATTTTATTTATTATCTCAGTTTCCTGAAGTGACCACTGTTACAATGTAGATATAATATATACCTTTCTTCTTTATGTTTTTATTTATTTAAGCTCATATTGGATAGATTTGTTATGATTTCATTAACTTTCTACTGTTGTAAAATAATTTCCTGGAGTTATTAAGAACTCTAATTTTTAATACTGCTTAATAGTCTATTTTGTGGAAGTATTTTCTATTATTTGGCAGTTAGCCTATTATTTGATAGCTAGTTTGTGTTATTTTTAATATAAATATTATGAATACTGCTGCTTTATGTACACTAATGCATTTTTAATGTACATTAGGCTTTTTTTATAAGATTGGTTCTTCCAAGTGGAATTAGAGTGTAAATGTTATGAAGTTTATTTCTGCTGTTTCTTATGTTTCTGGTTAACTGATGCTGGTAAACTCACATCAGTGGCATTAAAAGGCATGTTCATCTTCCTATTTTCTTGAGAAGGGTAAATGTAATTTTCAACTTTTGCAAATTGTTTCTGTACAAATGAAAAAGAGAATCAAGAGCAAATATAAATATAGCGGTGGATATAAATATGTTTTCCTTTGTTTTTGTGTCTTAGAATTCTCATATATTTTCTTCAAATATCTCTTTGAATTAGCAAATTGTGTGAGAAAATACATGCTAAATGTTTTTAAGTGATAGTTATGTTAATAATGGTTATTCATTAATCAAGTATTTTTTTTAAACTCCTATGTACCAGACATGTTCCTAGGGGTTTGTTTTATCTTTTCTCTTTTTAATGTATTTAATTCAGTGAGAAACTGAATGAGGAGATCTAAGTAGATTAATTCATTTAATGAATATTTATTCTATACTCTCTGCTGCATGGGGGTTAAGTGCTGGCAGTACAGAGAAGAATAAGACATGATTCCCGTCCCTAGGAGCTCCAGGTCTAGTGGGGGACAGTGGGTCAACAAGTGATTGTAATCCAAAGTGGGAGATGCAGCAAATTGGTGTGCTTGCTGTCCGTGGGTGCAAGGAGTGAGCAGTGATGCTCTGCAGGGGGAGATGATCAGTGGAAGCTTCACCTAGGAGAAGGCACTTGAGATGGTTCTGGAGGGATTTAGGAGTTGGCTAATATGAGAGGATGGAAGGTGAGGGGGTACTTGCTACCTTAGTCTCAAGGTAAAGGGAAGGATCAAAGATGTATAGCAGGTTATGAAATGGCATTAGCCTTGGTGAAGTCAACAAAAGCCTTATGGGTCAATTAGACAGTGAATTTGTGAAATTAAGCTTGAATAACATGAGACAACTTTATGTTGTGCTTAATTAGTAGACATTTACATGTGTAATAATACAATTAACTAAGACAAATCTTTTTGCAGTAGTTATATTTTTCTGTGTTTACAGACTATATATTTGCTCATTGAAAAATTGTGAAAATATAGGAAAAAGAGGAAAATAAATATTCAGGCATAATCACTGTTAACATTTTAATGGACATGTTTTAGAAATTTTTTTAAACATATAAACATCCTTTAAAAAATGTAATCATATAATGCATATGGCTTTTTATCTGTTTCTTCTCACGTAATATATCATGAAATCTTTCTCAAAATAAACATAAGCTAATATTTCATATTAACATATTCTGCTATATGGATGTGCCACAATTTGTTGAACAAATTCACCTCTTCTAGTACATTTGAGGTTATCCTTTTTTTCTATTAAGAAGAATGCTAAGGTAAACAGTCTTTTATGGTCATCTTTGTTCACTTCTTCATATCCTTAGGAAAAATTACTGGGTTAAAGTATTTATGTTTCAAATGTTGCCAAATTGGCTTCTTGAAAGTTTGTATCGTTGTAATTATATTTTCACTAAACAATGTAAAAGAATATAAGCAAATCTTACTCTGATTCAAATTGCTTTCCTTGTAAAACTAACGTTATTCTGCTCAAAATAAAACCATTGGTGCCAATATACTTCAATTAGGCTTGTGATTAAATTATAAATAAAGAAGAGATCAGTAACTCTGTGCTTCTGAGTTTTCCCCTCAAGAATATTAAATGAAAGTGTAACAGACAAAATTGAACATAAATAAAATTTCTCCAATGAATTAATAGACATTTATATTTAAGCCAAAATTTGAAGAAACTGAAGAAATTTGTATTTTGGGGATGTCTTCATACTGAGAAGCTTCACATTTTCAGTTGTGTTCTATTATTGAATAATAAGATCATCCAGATTTTTGTACCCATAAGCTAATGTTCTTTGTCTTCAAAGAAATTCATAGAATAAGTTATGCTAACTTAAATAACTTTCCCTTTCACGAGAGTAAATTTCACGAGAGTATTTCAGTGTTCTGAGTTAACCCCTAGTAATCTCAAAGAATTAAGACAACTTTTCAAAGTATACAATTTAACACTGGAGTGTTTTAAAATATAAAACAAAATGGGCCGGGCGTGATGGCTCACGCCTGTAATTGCAGCACTTTGGGAGGCTGAGGCGTGCAGGTCACGAGGTCAGGAGATCGAGACGAGACCATCCTGGCTAACACAGTGAAACCCCGTCTCTACTAAAAATACAAAAAAACATTAGCTGGGCGTGGTGGTGGGCGCCTGTAGTCCCAGCTACTTGGGAGGCTGAGGCAGGGGAATGGAGTGAACCCGGGAGGCAGAGCTTGCAGTGAGCCGAGATTGTGCCACTGCACTCCAGCCTGGGCAATAGAGCGAGACTCTGTCTCCAGGGGAAAAAAAAAAAATATATATATATATATATAAAATATATAATATATATTTATGAATATATTATAAATATATATTATATATAATATATTTATAATATAAATTATGTTCATAAATATATTATATATTATATATATAACAAAATTAAACGAATCTAGAGGTTTATGTGTGCTTTTATTATTATTATTTAATATTCAAAGTTAAAAAAATTACATTAACTTCCTAAGATTTAATAGCAACTCAAAGTCCTGTATAAATATATTGATCCATTCTTTATAATTACTATGCATCAATAGTCTAGGCACCCCAAATTCCTGGTGAATGAGTCATTTTAGATAGCCATTTTCTAAGTAATAGAATTCCCCCCCGCCACTAAGAAATAGAAATATTTCAGAATTACCTTTTAAACTTCCTTGCCTTATTTAAGCAAGCCTCAGGTAATTGTTATATACTGTACTGCTGCATTGACCTCAGGGTCTATCGAATTTTATTTTTGCCCCTGCTAATTGATCCTATATTTCTTTGCTGAAAATTCTTGAGCTTGCTTTGTATTTTTCAGTCTTCTTTGTCAGTTGTCATATTTTTCTGTCAGTGTATCTACTTTATCTAATTCTAATTTGCTGATGCTAATCTGGCATAAATATGCTTGTTAAGATTGTATAAAGCAAAAGTAAATGAGAACTTGGAAAGGAAATGACAGCTTGTTTTTGAGCAAAGAACAAGCATTTTCCTTTATAAATATAAATCTTATTAATATACTGACTGGCTAAGGAGTCAAAATTACTAATTTCCTACTCTGGCTATCCTATTTTGAATAGAAAAGCTAATTTTCTTACTCTAAGTGCCCCTCTTGACCCAAACTAAGTGTCAAGCAAAAGGGAGTTTTAGGGAAGGCAAAGAATAAAGCTGTCATGGCTTTCTCCTACACTATCATCAGATTAAGGTGCAGTTTCACCTTAAATTCCACCAGCTGTATTGTCTGTGTGCAAATTTCCCTGTTTTCTATGTTCTTCTAAAATGAACTGACTTCTGCTGTGAGGTTCCGTAAACTTATGAACATCAGCTCTTGTTTTCACCCAGCGTCACCCACTGTTCTAAAATCTGCTTTGATTTTTTTTTTCTTTTTGGTAAAAATAAGAGCAAGTTCTAGGGGGTTTTAGCTCATTTTTAGCAACATATGCATTAGAGAAGAAGGACTAATCCTGTTGTGATTCAGGAAAAATAGGCATACCATATATTTAGAGAGTGTCTGGACAGAGTTACTGGATTAAATTGGAGTTAAAGTCTTCATTTGAGTTTGATGGTGTTTTGTAGTCCAATATACACTTAAATCTTCCTTGGCATGAAAGCAAGTTAGAAGTAGCTGGGCAATACAATTAGAGATGAGGAAAAAATGTTTAGAAGAATCACTGGTAATGAACACAAAGTTTTTAAAAAGTTAGAAAGCAAGTCTAGTGATACAAGTTATCATAAAAAAAGGTTAAAGTAGAAGTGTAATCTTCTATTTAATATTTGATATTGTTTTTTGTTACCTAACTTAGGGAACACAATTATGAAGTAATTCAAAGGAAATAATAGCTTTAGGGAGCATTAGAAATGACATTTAGGTATTGTGTTTCACATGGAAGCATCTGAGAATGTACCACCCCTTTATTTAAAGACAATGTGGCTAAAAATAAGTAGATCATTTTCTGATATGTATGAAGTTTATTGTTACTGAAGAACTGACTAATTTGCTTCCCATTTTTACTAAGAATGGGATAAATCATATGTAATCTATTCATTATTCTTCTAGAATTCTTTTTGGATTGTACCTATAAGAGGCAGGGGACTCTAAGAGCCTCATGATTCTATTTTTAAAAGGCCAACAAAAAGAATGGAAAGATATGGGCATTTTCTCATTTAAATGATACATAAAGAGGAAGATCTTGCTCAATTCTGGATTAAAGATGTTGGTCATTTTCTTCCCATCAGCTATGCTGCTGATGGGGAGCACTGACCTCATGCTTTCTCCTTCCCATTATCTGCAGATAAGTCACTTTTCCATTTCTGGGGGAAGTGCTTAACATATTATATGAAACTACCACAAAGGCTTTGCCGTTACTATTTTTAAAACAAAATTATTATATACATATTCATGTAGTTTTGGAACTCTTGTATTTCAGTTTTACTGCAATTTTTTAAAACTACAAAATACATGCTTATATGATAACATGTAAATTTTTTTAATGAGAGGAAGACTGATGGTCATGTTTTTATCATTCTTCTTGCCAATCTCTTCCATGAGTAGCTTTGACAAAAGTGTTTGGCAATTTGTTTTTACTAGATATAAATTACACATTGTGCAAATATTTCTTTTGTAAATATGATTAAACCAGGATGATTTTTAAGAATATGTTATGCACTAATAGGTTTGAATAATTTTCAGGACACTTACGCAAACATGGTCACCTATCAGATTATAAGGCTCAAAGTGTTTTCAAATATATCTAAAAACTGTAGAATTAACTATTACAATGCAAACATTAATTCTAAATCCTCAAATTATTGCCTATTCAGATAATGTAGCCACATGAGTAAATCATGTGAAGTATTCTTACAAAGCATGTGTAACTATAAAAAGACACACTGAATTGGATTTGTGGCAGCAAACCTTAGTGATAAAGAGCACAGAGTGCAAAGTCAGACTGTGAGACCTTGTGCTAGTTACTTTTCTAGTCTGTGCCTCGGTTTCCTCTTCTGTGAAAGGGGTATTAATAATAGTACTTACCATGTAGAGCTGTTGAGAGGATTGAATTAGTTAGTCCATTTAAAGTGCTTAGAGCAGGGCCTTACCCAGGTAAACTCTACAAAAGTGCTGGCTGTTGAATGATTATGTAAGTGAGAGCGATTGCAACAATAACTATGGAATGCCTGTACATTTCTGGGCACCAGGCCAGGCGCTTTATTTATTCAGATTCTCACAACAATCCTTCAAGACAAATAGTATGCACATTTTATAGATGAAACTAAAATTCATAGGTTAACTAATTTGGCAAGGTCATATTGCCAGCATCTACTATAGCCATGATTTAAGCTCTGGTCTGTTTGAGTTCAAAGCCTGGCCCCTTTCTACTAAGTCATATTGTAGTTATAAGCTTTGTTATAATCATAAAATTATATGAGAATAGGAGGATACTTTTTCACGCACAGAATATACTGAATATTAAAGTAGCTACATCCTCTACAATTGAAAAAATAATTGCGGTGGCTGACGCCTGTAATCATAGCACTCTAGGAGCCCGAGGTGGGCGGATCACCTGAGATCAGGGGTTCGAGACCAGCCTGGCCAATGTAGTGAAACCCTGTCTATACTAAAAATACAAAAATTAGCTGGGTGTGGTGGCGCACGCCTGTAGTCCCAGCTACTCAGGAGGCTGAGGAAGGAGAATTGCTTGAACCCAGGAGGTGGAGGTTGCAGTGAGCTGAGATCACGCCGCTGCACTCCAGCCTGGGTGACAGAGCTAGACTCCGTCTCAAAATATATATATATATATATATACACACACAAATAGAATTTTTATATGAATAGAATTATATTTCGTATTATATATTGCAGTTTTGCCACATCGGCATATATAAATAGACCTTATTTTTTGTTGTTGAATAATATTTTTCTAGTTTTCATTATTGATAAAAAGTGCTGTGATGAACATGACACAGAAGTGCTGTAAGTTTAATATTGCGCTTGTTTTGAATTTAGCAACCTTCTGTTCTTTTTGTGTGTAACTGACTTCATTTATACTTCCTGGGCAAATGTCTCCATTATTATAGCAGATCACCACAAAGAGATCCTTTTACTTCGATTTTGGGGCTCTTTTTTCCTCAGGCATCCCCCTTCTTTCGAAACAAATTCTGCCCATTACCTCCTGTTTTGTGGTTCACAGACTCTCTTTCACTAGCAGAATTCTATGAGAAAAGACTCCCTGGTTTCTCACCTTTCTGCTACCTTTACACTTTATTCTGCCCTGCCTCCAATACCATGTCTGATTTTTGGCCCTCCTCTTCATCTATTCCTTAGGACAACTTAGTTACAGAGTAGGAATGAAAGCAGAACAGGTACAAGGATTTTGGGGTAAGGATAAAGTCATGAATCGTCGTGAATTTAATGTGTTAAGGGAAGCAGTCATGATAACAATAGTTGTTTTTTGTTGTTGTTGATTTTGTTGTAGTTTTGAGATGGGCTCTTGCTCTGTCACTCAGGCTCCAGTGCAGTGGCGTGATCACCACTCACTGCAGCCTGGACTTCCTGGGCTCAAGTGATCCTCCCTCCTCAGCCTCCTGAATGGCTGGGACTACAGGCATGTGCCACCATGCCTGGCTAATTTTAAATTTTTTTTTGTAGAGATGAGTTCTCACTATGTTGCCTAGGCTGGTCTTGAACTCCGGAGCTCAAGTGATCCTCCTGGCTTCGTTTCCCAAAGTGCTAGGATTACAAGTGTGAGCCACCATGCCTGGTCATAACAATAGTTTTTATCTGTTTTGTTAAAAATGTACAAATGTGGCCAGGCGTGGTGGCTCACGCCTGTAATCCCAGCACTTTGGGAGACCGAGGTGGGTGGATCACCTGAGGTCAGGAGTTCAAGACCAGCCTGGCCAACATGGTGAAACCCCCTGTCTACTAAAACTACAAAAACTAATGGCATGGTGGTGGCAGGCGCATGTAATCCCAGCTACTCAGGAGGCTGAGGCAGGAGAATTGCTTGAACCCAAAAGGCGGAGGTTGCGGTGAGTCAAGATCACGCCACTGCACTCCAACCTGGGGGACAAGAGCGAGGCTTCATCTCAAAACAGAAAAAAAAAATGT